>NC_133881.1:10935233-10958068 GCF_044706935.1 Curcuma longa
TCTCAGGTCATGCCATGTCAAATTTGATTGTATTACCAGTGTTCCTCTATGTGTAATCTATTAAGGTTAGTTTGTATTTTGTACCCATTACAATTGTATAAAGCAACAAGAAGTTTGATGGTTCGTATCATCCAAATGCTCTTAATCACATTTGATAAAATGCAATAGTTTCTCCGGGTTCCTAGCCCACATTCCAATTGATTCAACTTGTCCAACTACTAAACCTGTTAGTTCTTTTGGAAAATGTTCATACCATTTAACCATATTTTCTAGAGGTACACTTAATTGCTTTCAGATAATATTACCTTTATAGCAACTTCATCTAATTTAGATTTTTTTTTTAGTAACCATCGTTAGTCTAAGTATATTTGGTCGAATACTGCAATCCTATAAATATTTTCTTTTATCCTAAGAGGCAGACGACATATTTCAACAAGGAAATACCAATTAAACCCATCCATTTAACTTGATTATTCCCTCATTTCTTTCATAACAGTTGAAATTGCATTTCATATTCTGTTTCAGCTCTGTTTAATTTTTAAAAATTACATTTCATATTCTGTTTGAAATTGCATTCCATCAATTTCAGTCTGTTTATGATTGTTTTGTAATAAACTTTTATTTCAGGTTGGTATGGATGTTGTTCTTCTGAGTATAACAAATCCTTCTCAAAAAGTTACGTTGGGAAAAGTATGTAGTGTGGATCCATCAACTGAAGTTGGAGACGAAGAATTAGGTCCAAATTGGTGTGAAGTAAATGTTCAGATTCCTATAGTCTGAGAAGAACGACTAATAAGGTCTTATGGATCATTCAAGATCATGGGAGATGCTACTGGTGCTTCAATCGCTTGGCCTCTATCTTTGGTATTATTATGAAGATTAATATTTATTCTTTTATTGAATTCTTTTTATTTAGTTTAAATATTATATTTAATCATTTCATTTTTTGTTGCAGCTTCTAGTAGACCATGGTGAAAATCACTTTTGAAGAAGCTGTGTTGGTATTCTTGCACTTCCACTTTGCCTTACTGAAACTTTTGGTATAGTCATAGGACTCGGATAGTTTTTGCTAGTATGAATTGTCACATTTCGAACAAATGTATTAGATGGATGATAGTTTTTGCTAGTATGAATTGTCACATTTTGAACAAATGTATTAGATGGATGATAGTTTTTGCTAGATGGATGATAGTTCTTGCACTTCCACTTTGCCTGATTGCGAATACTACACGATCAAGATAATTTTGGATAGACTACAATCCCTCATTGTGATTGAGCGTGCTTTCTCACGAAAATAAAAAATATCTGTGAAATTGCATGTGCATGTCTGCTATGTGACATTAATTCAACATTTTGTTAGTTTTTGCTGCTCAAATCTGCTTCAGGATCAGTCGTAAATTCCTATTTTAGTAGGTAATAATTCCTATTTACCAAAGGAATTATTATTACAAAACTTGTTGGTGCGGGAAGCATCCGACGATCGAACCTAAGTTTTGATTATGGCAAAGGGATTCAAAGTTAAGTCCATTTGTAATCTAACGGTTTGAATGAGTTTGCAGGAAAGTCCTAAGTGTACTTAGGCAAAAGTCCTAGCTGCGGTTAGGCAAGAGGAAAACCCTAGGGGGTGGTAACCCTAGGTCATAGGGGGTGGTAACCCTATGCGGAAAGTCTTGGTGGGTCGAGTGCTTCAGGCAAAAAGTCCTAGGGGATGGTAACCCTAGGTGGAAAGTCCTGGTGTCGCGAATCAGGTGGAAGACTGGACCAGCCGGGAAGCGGAAGTCCAGCAGAAAGTCCGGGAGCATCGAGCGCTGAGCAAAAGTCCAGTCAATCTGGAGGATCGTACTAGCATCAGGTAATCTCTCCTGAGGGGAGTATGTGAGGACGCGTTCCCCGGAAGAGGGAACAGTAGGCGTCGGTTCGACCTAGAGTTTCCGGTTGGAAATTCGAAGTCAGAACCGGACAGTTCGAAGACTGTCAAACCTATTTTCCTTATATATTATTTATTATGTTCTAACTTTGTGTTGCAGGTTTGTTTTGGGATTAACATATTTTGCAGGGATCAAAATGCAACATTTGGTTTGCTTTGAGATTAACATATTTTGCAGGGATCAAAATGCAACATTTGGTTTGTTTTGGGATTAACATGTTTTGCAGGGATCAAAATGCAATATTTGTCTTGAATTGTGGATAAGCAGCAGAATAAATCTGCTTTGATCGGCTTATCCATGCGTGCAAGGCTGATCCATGCGTGCAAGGCTGATCCACGCGGGCGACGTGGAGAGCTTCAAGGCGCAATGAACACCTTATAAAAGAGGCAGCAGCGAAAAGATTAAAGGTCGAAGCCTTCCTTCTAAAAACGTGCTGCATTAATCCTTCTTCAACGTGCTGCATTAATCCTTCTTCAAAGTGCTGCATTAATTGCTAAGCCTTCCTTCTAAAAACGTGTTGCATTAATCCTTCTTCAACGTGCTGGATTAATCCTTCTTCAAAGTGCTGCATTAATTGCTAAGCTTTCCTCTTTCAACGTGCTGCCAACAAAGAGATTCCAAAGTGTTGCGATTCGACACCGACGTCCCGGAAATCTTTGTTTCTGTTGTCGGTATTATTTCTTTCTTATAGTTATATTTGTAATATTTCTGAAACCATTTTACGAACTTATAAGTGTTGCCCATCGTAACCGCTCAAGGAGTGTGGGCCTTCGAGTAGGAGTCACTACAGGCTCCGAACGAAGTAAACGACCTTTGTCTCTTGTGTTTGCTTTGTATTTTTTTTATTTCCGCTGTGTTTGTTTTACTCGTACAATTCCGAAACGAACGAAATAGCCGCGAGCGCTATTCACCCCCCCCCCCCCCCCCTCTAGCGCTTTCGATCCAACAAAACTTACTCTTATATTTCTCCAAAACCATCAAACATTCAGCTGTTGTGAAGCATGATGCTTAACTCTGATTTTCCTTATTTTAGTTACTATTAAATGTAATCTTCGTTTTTCCCCAAACAGCTGCAATGAATTGCTTGAGGAGGAAAAAGTCTTACGAAAGTAGAACAAAGCAGCTTGAGGTTTTCCAATCGCTCATTCACAATCAGGTAGAGAAATGCATTAGTCTTCCTATTTCCAAGTTCTAGCTGTGAAAATTCATGAATTTTAATCATAATTTATGTTCTATCTTGTTCTTGTAGGAGCAAAAGCTAGTAAGATTCACCGAGGCAGCAAAGCTCAAGAGACAACAAACACTCATCTGAAGAGCAGCTATTCATGGAAACTGAGACTGACTTGCTGATTCTACTTATTCATAGATATCATAACTACACCGATTGGTCGATATTTGAGCAAATGCTCTCCAACTTGTTCTAAACTAAACACCCTGTAAAGTATGTTAATGTGTGTATAACTTTTGAAATTACATAATTCTTATTCGAGTTGATATAGTTACGTTTGTCATGCCTCAACATATAGCAGATGAGATACTTTTTCATGTCTCAAAATGAAATTTAAAAGGCATAATAAAACGCCTCAACATATAGCAGATGAGACACTTTTTCATGTCTCAAAAGAAAATTTAAACGGCATAATAAAACGCCTCAACATATAGCAGATGAGACACTTTTTCATGTAGGGTCTAAAGAATGTTCGTATCTCCACAATGGCATGATATTGTCCACTTTGGGCCTAAGTCCTCATGGCTTTGTTCTTGGACTCTCCCCAAAAGGCCTCATACCAATGGAGATACTTTCCATCCTTTTAAACTCATGATCTTTCCCATGTGTTTTAGATGTGGGACTATGTTTGCACCCTTGCAACCCAACAATCCCCCCCCCTCAAACAAAGGACCACTGGAAGCTCCGCTACCATTTCTCATGGTCCGGCTGTCATTTCTCATGGTCCGGCTGCCATGTCCCTCATGGTCCGGCTGCCATGTCCCTTGTGGTCCGAGCCTCCCATACTTCCTTTGTTTTCCCCGAGGGTCTCCACATGGTTAGATCTGGATCATGGCTCATCCGGCGGTTAGTCCGGTGAAGAGCGGCCTCGCTCTGATACCAATTGTAGGGTCTAAAGAATGTTCGTATCTCCACAATGGCATGATATTGTCCAATTTGGGCCTAAGCCCTCATGGCTTTGTTCTTGGGCTCTCCCTAAAAGGCCTCATACCAATGGAGATACTTTCCATCCTTTTAAACTCATGATCTTTCCCATGTGTTTTAGATGTGGGACTATGTTTGCACCCTTGCAACCCAACATTTCATACCTCAAAAGAAAATTTAAGAGGCATAATAAAACGCCTCAACATATGATAGATGAGGCACTTTTTTGTGCCTCAAAAGAAAATTTAAGAGGCATAATAAAACGCCTCAATATTAAAAATGAAGAAAGTGTCTTTTTTTTTTATAAATCATCGTCCTATTTTATTTTTTTTATTGCTTCATGATTCAATCATGTATAATTATTTAATTATTTTTTAATATTATTTAATATTATTATCATTCGTCTAAATTCTAAATCGGTCAAGTATGTTGTAGGAACTATGAAATCGTAACTATTATAACGTGAACAAAATAATAAAAAATCATGTAGATTGTTACAATGTGATTTTCTAAGAGTTAATCACTCTGACTAAATTGATATAATAATTTTAACTAATATTTAAGTAGCTTTAAATAATATTTAAATAATTTTAATTTCAATTATGTAATAAATTTAAGTATGCTAGAATAATTTTGACTAAATTTATTATAATAATACTGAAACAATAGTATTTTAAAATACAAGGTATCCTTTTAATATTTTTCAAAATGGTACACTTTGATAATGAAAATAAAAAAGTACATTTTGATTTTTGCTAAGAAAATTATAAAAGCATGTTTCGATAACCATATCTAATTTCAAACTCAAAAAATAAAAAATGATAAAAAATCTTAATGCATATTTAAAATCTTTTATTCATGAAAATATTTTAAATATATATAACACATTAAATGGATATCAATTCTCTGTGCAAGTATAATGTATATAAATACATATTTTTATCTCCTCCCTCATAAATCCTCTTTAAAAATAATAAACACTATTTACTAATCAATCTTTAAAATTCTTTTAATCTCCCATGACTTCTAATGAACTAGACTTAGCATTTTTGTGAGAATTTAAATAGATGATTAGTCGTATAAAATTGAAATACTGCTATTACTTGCATGATTAATTATTAATTTAAGATTTTGAATATAATATTGCTAAAATGAAAGCTAAGTAATAAATGGGATAAATTATTTATTGTTTACAGGCTGGCTTCTCAGCGATCAAATTAAATCCTCTGGCACATTAATTAATACTGTGACAAACAACGTTAATAATTTTATCATGACGTCAATAATTACTATCACAAAGAAAGATTACTAATTCGGTCGATAAATCACAGATTGCTTCGACCATCCATGAGAGCGCCGTTGAGGCCAATCTATCTATGGCAGTGTGCACGCATCAGTGGGGACCACCCGCAATTGAATCCGTCCCCATCGCCACCACCACCGCAGCGCAGCAGACGTGAACGGCTCTCCAATCTCCATTTGCCAATTTTTTACTGCCGCTTCCTATAAAAATTATTTTTTAAAAGTGAAGGGTTAAAATTGATAATAATAATTAAAAAAACAAAGAAAAAGTGAAGGGTTAAATGTTGAAAAAAAAGGAAAAATTTGTAGTTTTGTCCTGAGAGTTTAATGAATTTTCATTTTAACCCCTAATTTCTCATAGAAATTTATCAGTTACTTTTAGATTTTTTTATAATTTAAATATTTAATTTTTACGATTAATTAATCTTGAAGATGATCGATTTAATCTCATAAAAGTTTTACATTGATAGTTAAAGTAAATCAGAAAGTATAGATGAGTCCATGCAGACGATTCAATACTATTAATTTTTTAAATTCTAATATGTATCGCCTTAAGATAACTTTCATAATTTAAAAAATTCAACTTATTTCTTACTCATCTCACGTTTGTTTGTTGGACAAAACAGTATGATGATTAGGATGGAGTATTTATTTTTATTTGAAATTACTTTTTCATTGTTATTAAATAATTAATTTTTTTATTAAAGCTTCTTTTTTTTTAGAGAGAAAAGGATTAAAATTAGAAGAAAAAAAATCTTATGAATTTCTTCTCACATCCTCTTTATATTATATTTCAAGTTCTTTAATTCCTCTTCTAGTTTCTAAAGCCAAATATAGTCAGTGACATTTTGAGTTAATAAAGTTAAAAATAAGAGGGGCAAAACTGAAATTTCCTTTTAAGAGTATATATGTTTTTTTCATTTACATCCCTATAAATTTATGAACTTTTTTCCTTTTATTTTTTTTTTCTTGTTTAAATCTAATTTCACCTCTCTTTTCATCTTCTATATAAATTAGGAAGGTCGAAATGAATCAAATTGGATTAGACATTCAATAAGCCTTATTGGCTTGTTTAAACGTGTCAACTTAGACATGCCACAATTCATCACAAGGCGACAACAAATTAAGTATCCAAATTTTAAATTGCTCAAATATATATTCTACTAATTCATCGATAATAAACTAATGGATCATGAAGCATAAGTTGAAAAACAAACTTAAATGAATCAAGTATCTTTCCACATTTGATCATTGAGGTTTATTACCATCCCAACAATTATTTAACAGATTAATTAAGTATTTATGATTCAATTATTAATTATAATACATTGTAGAGTATTAATTTTCTTTATTTTTGAGTGAGGGATTCAAACTTAAAATTCTATAATTACGAGGGGGGCTTGATGTATTTGCCCAATAATGGCTGCTGCCCAATACAGAAAAGCTACGTTATGTGATAAATAAACACGGTAAAATGCCGTTTTAATAGCAGCAAGAGAAACAGTACAGGCTTAGTACAGCTCCTTCAAAACACCTCTCTTTACTTTTGCCCCTTCTCTCTCTCTCTCTCTCTCTCTCTCTCTCTCTCTCTCAGTTGCTGTTCGTGCTACAGAGGTGTGCTTCTATTGGGGAACCTGATGCCATGGATGTGGGTGGATGCTGTTTTCTCATTTTTCTTCTTCTCTCTGGTCTCTCCTATCCATTAATTGTGAGTTGTGAAGTGAAAGGGTGAAAGCAAGCTAAGGCTTTCCCTTCTTCGTCACTTCTCCAAGTTTCAGATTTTTTTCCTCTCTCTAGATCCGATTTGGCCATCACAAGCAACAATTATTGGGAAAGCTGCAAACTTGATAAGGTATGGATCAATTGACGGTGGCAAGTTTGTTTTTGAGGTATTTTTGTTCTTTCTCATAGGGATTTCATTTCGATGTTTTTTTTTAAAAAAAAAATCAGTATCAAGCCATGCCCTTTCTGGATCTGCCATGTTCGGGTTCTCTTTTGCTTCTCCTGTTTTTTTGGATCTTCGATTTATGTCCAGTTCCTTGTTCCTTCATTTTGGAAGACAGAAGAAATTCTAGGGATGGTTTTTCTTCATCTTTACTCTAGGCGACGAGGTCTAATGGGAGTTCTTATCCTTTTTATGTTGTCCTTTCTTTGAACAATTTCTCCTTTTGCCTCTGTTGTTGTGCTTCCTTCTGTGATCTATAAAGAATCTTCGTGAGATCTTCGAGATTTTATGGTCTCCGTTTTTTTTTTTTTTTTTTTTACATCTGTTTACTTCTACGTAATGATCTTCCCTGGGAACTCTACAAGAGGAATTTTTGGATGAAGTTTCTCTTGAGTTGAAGACGCTTTTGCTCTCTCCTGAGTGGTTTGTGGTGGTGGTGGTGGTGTTCCACCTTTTTGACCTGAACATGTATCCTGCCCATGTTTCTCTACTTATCATTTCATGTGATTTGTGTTTGACAAAATTTTATTTTTTCCCCTTTCCCTTCCTTTCTTGTTCTCTTCCTGATATAGTTGTGCTAGCCTATGTTGGAACCTGAGTATGCTCAATTCTGCCACATAAAATGACACCTGGGGAAGCTCATCTCTCACTTGACTTTTTATCTCACTACCATTTGGGAGATTATGGGTCTTGATGCAACCTGACCTAACTTTATTGCTTTAATGAAACCCTTGAATCCAGTCTTATGTGCACATGAAATAATGTTCTTGAAGTTATCTCCAAGTTATATTTCTGGATGATCTCATACCTTTGACTTCTGTTCCTATGATTTTGCAGGCACAATAATCAGGTCATGAGAGGAGAAAAAAGGTGGTTGGATTTTTGGGTTTTGAAGTTCACTTTGTCTTCTTGAGGGGTTTTAGGAGCCAAGTCCTTTGTTATGTTGGAGGCTAAGCATAAAAGAAGGCCCAATAGAACCAAAACTTTTGGAGCAGTACAACTGCTGGAACATTTAGAGATAATTGAGAGGACCTTCTTCAGATGTTATTATCTAGTGGAAACTCTCCAGATACAAGATGTTCCTCCAAACTTGAAGAAGTAAGGACTGATGAAAGGGGTTCGTCTGGAAACCTTGCCTCCCAAGAGGAATTAGATCCACCAATCCTTGGAGAGAGAACTGCCAATTTCTCTATAAGGTAAAAGTTCTTCAGCTGGAGTTATTTTCTGATAGTTTATACCCCCTTTTCTACAGGGATTCCCCTTTTGCTCCTCAATCATATAACATATGAAATCTTTTCAAGATCTGGCGCATATGAAATCTTTTCAAGATCCGGCGTATATGAATAGATCAATTTCCTGAAGGTCTATCAAGTATCAACTACAAATATCAGATTCTTCTTTGTGCTTTAATTTCATCTTGAATGAATTTTAAACAGTTCAATGATAAATTTGAGTTTTTAAAAATCTTCATCGATGATATAGTTTTGCTATATAGACATAGAACAACTAGAAGTTATAAACTCTGTCTCTTTCCTCGATTAGAAAGGAATCTAACTATAGCAATTAGTATGAGATATATTCAGAACAAATACAGCCACAAAGGTCATCTCATAAGCAGGTCTTCTTTGCTTTGCTTCTATCTTTTCTTGGAAACATGGAGTTGAAGATTTTAGTTACTTAGTGCTGTAGACTTGTAATTTTATAAGTAAGCTTATTTCATTTTTTTTTTGTTCCTTAGAGATTATGTCTTTGCATCACGTTGCAAAGGGATTGAAGCTTCTTGGCCATTTGCTCAACAGTTCTTGAAGTTTTGTTTGAAGCATGGTATCAAAGAGTTGTTGCCACCTTTCGAACCTCCTGATGTACTGAGAGCTGACAGTCTCAGAAAGTTGGAAGTATTAACTCAGCCTACTGCTGGTTCTGAAGCTGAACAAGTTTCTTCACACTTGGATCTTCTTACAACTGGTAATCACTCCAATGAAGATCCTTCTAGTGTTCCAAAGATATCAGGATTAACCTCAAAGGAGCCTGTTTTAGTTCAATCCATCCATCCATCACTGGTGGAAACAAATTCTACTTCTAACCGTGACTTGTCTGTGAATGAGTTGAGCCATAGTGATGTTGGAATTGGCTCAGCTTTTGGAACATCTCAACAAACTGAAGAAATTTTAAGTCCGATTGGTAATCCTCTTTCTGTATCTCTAGTCAGATCTACTACAACACAGTCACAGTGTGAGGTTACTGATCTTAGCCATACTCTTGAAAAATTTTGTGAACCTTCGGCTAAAAGAGACAGGCAGATAGTGAAATTGGCTCCAGTCTTAGAGACTAGACAAACTGAAGGCACTGTAAAAGATTCTAGAATCATTCTGCATCCTATGGCTTCAAAGGTCTGCCCTGTCTGTAAAACATTCTCTTTCACTTCGAATACCACTCTGAATGCTCACATAGACCAATGTCTCGCGATGGAGTCCAACTCTAAGGGCATGCAGAGTAATGTTTCAATATATAAAGTCAAGCCAAAAAAGAAGAGGTTGATGGTGGATGTCTATGCAAGTTCTAGCTGCTGCACTCTTGAAGACCTTGATAAGAGGAATGGTACAAACTGGAGTTCTGAATTGGCATTACTGAATGCTCCAACTAGTGGTGTGGATGGGCTGACCAAAAGACAAGATGTTTCACCAATTCATTCCGAGTATGATAGGACTGAACCAGTGTATGTTGATTCAGATGGTGTAAAGCTTAGGATTTTGTCCAAGTTAAGTGAACAAGAAATATCACTTGAAAAGTTTGAGCTCAGGAAACATGCAAAAGAATCAAAGGCAAGGGAAGCTCTATCAATTAGCAAGAAAAAGCATTTTGCATCAAAACATTTGAAATATATGAAATTGAAAGCACAAAATGAGAATGGTCTCTCATCTAACATGAAGTCACAGGTAAAGGATTCACTGAGCAACAAACTTCAGTACTTTTTGCTTGTATATATGCTAGTGAACATGGATACTATCTTGGATAATGAACATGGTTGTCTCTTTTCTGTGATGGACAAAATGCTTTCCATGATTAAGTATAGATCAAGCATAGTCTCAAGGACACCAATACAATATAATGACACTCATAGTATTCACTTCTGTCAGCTTCTTAATATTGCTCAAGTTATTCTTTCTTTAAATTCTTTTGGCATTGTAAGTACTGATCAGTTTGTGTCCTTTTATACTGGATTTCTTTACTTCTCTTAACCAAGATGTTGAACGTTCTTGATTGTTTTTGATACATAAGTTTGGTTGTTTTTGAGAATCTATCTTCAGAATTTGGTAATATGCAGACTTATGGCTCTAAGCATAGGTGGTTGCTTTTACAGCAACACAAAGCAAAAACACTCTAAGCTTATCTTGCATCAGATTCTGCATGCATAATATTTTTCCCCTTTCTTTATGCTTGTGATGAACAATCTGGTATAACATTTTTCTATATTGCGATAGCAGATCCATTCTACAGATAAATTGGATTGCAACACAGAGAATCATCAGAAGAATGATGGATCTCTGACATGCACATCAGAGCCAGAAGAGAGAGACAAGACCATTTTATTTGCAACAGTAAAGCAGTGGGCACGTGCTAAGCGCTCACAGGTCCGGAAAAGGTTGAGCATAGACGACAACTGCAGTAGCTTGGAGGACATGCTACCTTCTAGTAACATGAATGTCCAACCAGATTCAGGCAACTCTCCTGATGTGAAGGCACAGACCAAGAGATTATCTAGTTCATATGAAGAGCTGATTGGTTCTCCAAAGAAGAAGAGAGTAAATTTCCTATATAATGTTGCCCGTACCATGGATCAAGGGAAGCATGGGTCTATGGAACTGCCTCAGCCAAACTCCAAATCGTCTTCGGAAAATTTGATCACAACTAATAGTCTTGTTTTGAAATTATCAAGATCATCAGGGAGCTTTACATGTTCATCAGTGTTGAAATTAACAGAGAAGGATGCGGGCACTCAAGACAGGCTCAATAGTGCTTCTAATAGGAAAACAATGATGTTGAAAGCTGAAGCTTTGAAGAATAATGACACAGTTAAGAGGCGACTTTGTTTAGGAGGGAAAGATGGAGAAATTGAGAAACCATCCATCTTAAAAAAGTTACGTAAGTACAGTACTGTCTCAAGGACTGTTCAGGAAGGAGAACTTCCACCATTGAATAATGCAAGTTCATCTACATGTTGTGCTCTTCCCAGAATAGATGGAAGCGAAACAATAGGATCTAACCAATGTTCTGCACTGAGGAATATTACAACATTTGGAGGAGCTATGAATGATGTGGCATCTCAATACTCAACCATAATGGAACACCAGGAAAACAGCAATTCAACAAATCTGAGTTCACAAACTCAATTCCATGGAACCGAAACTGAAACGTTAGGCATGCAAATCGAAATATCTGACTCCAGAGATTATGGGACCAGATCTTCCATGGAGAGAACTAATCCCGATCCTATTGCTCATGATGGTGTAATCTCAGAAAAGACTGCACCATCTCTTGGCACACAACTAGATTCTTGTCAATCTGAAGAACATGAGCAACCAATTTATTTAACTGAAGCCCGCACAGTACAGTTCCAACATCAAGAGAAGTTTCATGCTGATAGTAATTCTAATGAGAATGGAGATCAGCAGATTAAATTGACAGAGGTTAAAGGAAGAACATATTCTCACATGATGCAGCCAGAGCAAGAGCCAGCTGATGATACTCTTTCTCTTCACGAGTCTAGTGGTTGTTTGACTTGTCACAATGATGAACCAGAAAGGAGCTCATCAACAAGTTCTATTAGAATTACAACAACTCATTCCAAGAATGTATCAACTGGCAGGGAACCGTCTGGATCTCCCATTTCCACTGCATCAACTATCTCTCTACCATCTCCATCAGACCTAAAATTTCAAGGTGCCGAAAAGTCATCTGGATCTGCTAATGCCAATGATAACTCAAATCCAGCAATTCTTTCTGCAGAAAGTATTGAAGTAGTTCAGGAGGGAAATTTAGATAATAAGGAGCAAGAAACTGAGATTCTGCCAGATAAAAAACCTCATCAATGCCAGGATGATAAGTGCTTACGCGGCTCGTGCAGAGAGAGAATTAATAAAGTTTCTGAATCGTTCAGGCAATGTGGTACTGTCAAGACTACCACGCCAAAGTGGGTATCAGACTTGCCCATTCAACCGAGGAACTCATCCTCTTTTACTCTCTACCAGAATCAGAATCATTGTATGACAGACAACTCAGAAACTGGGGCACCTAGTAAATTAACTTTGCTGAAGAGTTCACTGGATTTTCCAGTCAAGTTTCCTACTTGTGGCAATACATGTTCACCCAGGCCATCACTTCAATCACAGAATCATTCTGTTTCCAGTCCTATGCTAAGGTTGATGGGTAAAAACTTACTGGTCCAGAACCATGATCGAAATGAACAATGTCAACCTGCATTGAATTACAGTCAACAGGTAAATCTTTCTCATCCTGAATATGCTTTGAACAACAATCACATGAAGCAGGTCAACTTTCAGTATCAGCATAATCAGCCTGTTGCTGGGCCTCCTCGAGCTTTTGGCCAAACTGTACCTCTAGTTGATCACCAAATTCCACTGAATTTACCTCGAAGGCCAATTGGTGGTGGCTCTACGGGTGTTCCACTGCAATCTGGTTGTACAGCTAAACTTGATCAGCAGATTCAGCAATTGCAACCACATAAAGATCCTCGTTTATCTTGTCAAATAATGGATCAGGTGATTGTGATTGATGACCCTCGGCATGAGAATGGTGCAAGAGGATTCCTAACAAATTCAGCAAGCAATTTGGCACTTACAAATTCAAGTCATAGCTCTTTACCTCATACTTCACTCTTCTACTATCCATTACAAAACCAAACGGTCGATTATATAAGACCCTTGCTCCCTAATCTCTACTCAAGTGCCAATTTCAGTTTTATGAATCAGAAGATCACCTCAGAGAACCAGGGTCCTTTTGTGCCAAACCCCACCTTATTCCAGTCCCTCCCGGGTCAAAGAGCACCGGTTATGTACTACTCAAGGAACCTGCATCGATCATAGTCAAAGACCCGTATGTAAGTTATTTAACAGACGAACATTAGCATCAAGAAAATGATATTCTGATTAGAAGAACTAGCAGGTGAAAAGTTTTACAGTTACTGTATTTAGTGCCATGTTCTGTTACTCATGCACGAAGGATTACAAGTAGTGAAGTAGAGTTGATACCCTGCTAGTTTAGCTGAAATTGGATAAAACTTCACTTTGGGTAATATGAATATCTTTTAAGGTGAATAGTTAGTATTTATTAGTTATTCATCTGGTTGCTTATTTGGCTGCAGTATATCAATTTTTCTTTTTCTTTTTCTTTTTTGACTATTTCTTTTTTCTCTTAGATATGAACTTGTGAAGGTTAAGTTCTGTTTTTTCCTGCTTTGGTTTTGGTTTGAGCAATTTTGTGAAGGAAATAGAACATTTTAATGGAGTCATTTGTCACGTAGAGAGATGCTTGAAATTACTTTTTCTCCCTAGAAGAAGAAGTATTATCAAACAAAGTAAACAATAAACTGATTTTTTTTTTTAACAAACAATGAAATCGAAATCCACAACTAGTTCGTCTCCTATCTTTGATCCGCCGGAGGCGGAGGCGGAGGCGGAGGCGGCAACGGGGATGGCGGCTGGGTTAGATCGAACGTCAACGGCGAGTGCGTCGCTGCCAGCGTCGGCGTTGAGACAGCGGATTCTCCCAACAGCTTCAGAGCATCCACAGCAATCCACTCCTTCTCAGACAACATTCCCACCTCCGCCGCCGCCATTAATGGACTTATCTTGATGGCTCGGGCGCTCTTGTGGCCTTCCGATGCTTGATAAGAAGAGAAGCTCATGCGGCGTCGGCGGTGCTCGTACTTACGAGGAGGAGCAGCAGCGCTGGTCGAAGTGCTGCAGCCGCCGTCCTCCCTGTCAACCTTCGTCTCCTCCTTAATCATGCTCCTCTCAAGTATTCCCGTGCTCTGTGACCTCTCACGCTCGGCCGTCAGGATGAGGAAATCGGTGCTGATGACGACAGGCTGACGACTTCCATCACCGGCCGCCGGCGTCTTTTTCTTGGACGGTTTTGCGCGGGGATTGGGATTTGTGCCGCGGTAGTTCCTCTCCGGGTGGGTTCGCAGGTGGCCGTGCATGGCTTTAGTCGAAGAGAACGTCCTCTTGCACACCGGGCACGTCATAGCAGCCACCGCCTGCGCCGCCGCCGCCTCCTCGTTGCTCCTCCGACGAGGGACTTCTCCGCCAGCTGTTTCCATCGAGATCAAGATAGTTGAAGCAATTGGATTAGAGAGGTGGTTTAGTTTAAAGGAAGAAGATAAATAATAAAAACTAATTAATAAAAAGTAAAATTTTAAAAAAAGAATGTGTCTCATCTTACTAATTAAAAAAACAATTTGTATATAATTTACATTGTTTTCCTTTATTTTTATAAACTATATTTATCATATAAAAGATTAATTAATAATTTATATCCCTTGAAAATCCCTCTATTTTAATAAAATTTTAAATTATTTTTTTATAATATATCACAGAATGATTTGTCACACTATCCTTAATCATTTATCTGTGCTATTTATTATTTATCGAATCCTTTTGACGGGCTTCGCCAGGATTCGAACCCTTGTTCTCTTCTATAAGTTTGTTGCATCGTAACCAACTCACCTATGCCCCGAGGGTTATATTTTGCTCACATAATTAATAAAATGATGTGTAATTAAAATTTGATTATTTTAAGATTAACAATTATAATTTGAAACCACCAACCATCCTAAAATCTTTCTATTTAACATTTTAAACTCTGCTGAAACAGTTGTTGAAACAAAATAAATAAATAATCATACTAAATCAATTAACTAGCTTTCTCGAAGAAGGATGATTAAGTCCCTGGAGCATAGTTGAGTTGATCAATTGCAGTTTTTCAATTTAACTTCTCATAGATGATTGTGAGACCAATTATGTGGGGTTGTTAGAATGACGGATTCTACTTTTTTTTTACAAAAGATTGAAGAAGGATGATTGACCTATTAATTCACTACTTTTAATCATTTTAGTCATACAACAACAACAATCAAACTCATTAGACCTAATGGGGCTCTTCACAATTTTAGGCATAATATCAGAAAATTGAAAATACTTCTCATATATATTTTATATATATATAATTTCTTGTGCCAAATCCTATAGAACAAGAGCTTGATGGATGAACCAGTAAATGTATCATAATTTTTAAATACACGAGCTGACAATACGGTACCTAAAGCTAAAATACAAGAAAAAATTGATAAATTATAGAGGATAATTTCTCTCAAAGTTCATTCCCTCTCTTCCTTTGCTTTCATCTGATGTGTGCTTCTGTACATTTAACATACCAAAGTGTCTAAGTTTATTGACAAAACGTATTGACACTAAAAACCAGCTCTTGAGCCTCAAACCTTTGAATAATTGTAGCATCAGAGGAGACAATCAAGGTATGAGTAGTTCCTATTGCGATTGTATTGTAGGAGACTACCGTAGGAATGGTCCCATATGCCTATGAAGAGAGACTCTGTATCCGGACTGAATGACACTCCTGAAATCTCTCCGAAGAAGTCCACTTCTTGCCGCTGCTTGTACCCACTACCCACATCAAAGATGTGAACAAAATCTGCAGGCTCTGCCATCGCCATGAATTGTCCGTCTGATGTGAAGCGGATAGATCTTATTGCACCAAGGTTGCCTCTCAGAACAACTAGAGATTTGGATAGATTCCTCACATCCCAAATACGGCAGGTCTTGTCTTGGTTTCCGGTGGCAATTATGTACCCATCTGGATGCCATGCCGACGCAAAAGAGAAGTCCGAGTGGCCTTGCAAGGTATCGATAGTCTATTGCAAGAATGTAATTATCACAAATTTGTTTACTTGGCTAGAACTTGCCAATGTAGGATCACAATGCATGTCTCACAAATTAGTTTTTTCTACTTCAAAATTTCACATTGGTAAATATTGATAGTGATGATCAAGAACTTAAACCCAGTAATTTCCAGAAAAGCCAATGAATTTCCATACACACCTTTCCCGTATGTGCGTCAAGCAATTGACCTTCCGGGTAGTCCCCCACAACCACAAGAAGTTGTCCATCCGGACTAAGAGATGCACATGATGAACCTATAATGAATCATGATGCAGGTTTGGATATTAATTTTTGGGGCCATGGTGTTTCAATCTATCATAATTGATTTTTTGATGAAAATAATCAAGAGAGTTGTGTTGGATTTGAGTGTGCTCTAGATGTTTTTGCTGGGAATGTAAACATAACGCAAGAAAAAATCTAGTGAATTTTTTATTGACATATTCAAGAAAGTAAATTTTAAAGTGTATACCAATTTTTTAGATAAATGTAAAGAGTTTGATATAAGAAAGTCATGTAATTGTATCTGTAAATAAAAAGTGAAACCTATATGCAAGGAAAAAAATCCAAAAGAAAAGTAGGAATACCATATTCAAGCATCATAGGGGCATGTTCAATGCTGATACTGAACATTCTTGTGGCTACATAAGTGACTAATGGATCATGAAAGAGCCATTTTAGAGGATAGATTGCTGCCTTTTCGATTCCAACACATCTTGTTTTACTTATACCAGCCACTGACTTTGTATACAGGACCCAATGACACAGAAAAACTGGCAAAATGACTTGGATTCTATTTGAGAAGATATTTTATTGCATGTTGCACTAGTTCTCTAGCAAATTGAGTTATCTCATATAAATGTTATCTTGTTTTTTTTTTCCAAAGAATCTTACATATACGCACACACAAACAAACAGGCTCAATGTTGTCGATCACTCTCTTTGGATGATTTTATGTTCTTTTGGTCGCAGAGCACTAATATATACTCACCTCAACCTCAGAGTCATGGCTTTTAACCTAATAACTAAATATGTTTTGTCATAGTTGCCAAGACACCTAAGAGTATATATATATATATATATATAGTTTGTTTTAGTATTTCTCCATCCTTTAGTGCTAAGACTTTGTAATTGTTTGTGGTTTCTTTATCATTAGTGATTCCTTCAAGTGCACAAGCCATCAATTGACTCATAGATGATCCAATTACTTTGAGTTTATGTTTCATTAGAGGAAGGTAGTAATTGGAGAAATATTTCTAATGGTTTTCTTGGAGAGAAAAAAAGTGATGGAAACTGGAGTTGTTTAAATTGATTTACTAAAATAAAAAAACATAAAAATGACTAATTTTATTTTCTTTGACCATATTTAATGGATATTTGGTGTGAATAGTGCTTCCTCTGCATAATTTGGACAGTATCAAAAGGGTTGAAACTAGGGAATGAATTCCTAGTTCCTTGTATCCCTCCCTCTATTTCCATCCAAGAAAACAAAGGGTAAGTCTCAAGAGAAATTGCATTCTTGAAGTAATTGTCTTCCCTTGTATATATATTTTTAATTTTCACTCTCCATTCTCATGCGCTAAATATTTGTAATCTTAGTGGCTTGTGTCTCAGTTGTTAGAAACTTAAGGAAAGAAAAGGTATTGTGATTAGTTTTTTTCTTGAGGTGGATGATGGGAAGATTGTCATCTCGTCCAAGGTTACACTACAAGAATTCAGGTATTTAGCGACGATATATTTTAGTCACTAACCTTTTAATTTCGTCGCTAAAACATCTTAGCGACGATAATATTTCGTCGCTAAATTCGTCGCTATAAGCTGGTCGCAAATTAACATTAGCGACAAATTTTCTATATTTCGTCGCTAACATTAGCAACGAAATCATAATCGTCGCTAACTCTCATATTTCGTCGCTAAATTTAGCGACGAATTATCTATGTTTCGTCGCTAATGTTTATATGATTAGCAACGAGGTTTTAAATTATCGTCGTTAAAATTTCGACTAAAATCCCTAAACATATCGAAACTTAGCGACGAATTTTCTTAAATTCGTCGCTAATATTTTGGTGGTTAGCGACGAGTTTGGTATTTTCGTCGCTAAGACTTCGCGACAAATGTATTAAATCGCCGCTAATAATTGGTTTTTGTAGGTATCGAAGGTTAATTAGCGACAATTTTGTTGAAAATCGTCGCTAAGTTAGCGACGAATTTGTTTAAAATCGTCGCTAATTAACGTGTTTCCACTGCCCAACGCTCCCTGTTTTACCTCATATCCTGCTGCTAATACATATCTCATCTCATCTGATATCCAATACATATGCATACTCAAAACACACTCAAAGCATAACAAGTTCAATCAAAACATCCATAAAATATCACAAACTTCACTCAAAACACAATCACAACACAAAGTTCAAATACATTAGTAAAATTCCAGTGCAGTAACTAGTTCAAGTGCAGTAATTATATTACAATACAGTAATTAGTTCAAATACAGTTTTGGCCCAGGTGGCCTAGTCATGGTAAAAAAAAGATCAAATATATATATATACCATGTAAATAAATATTAATCACTATCATCATCTGTAGAAGATAAATGATCATCTGCATCACTATCAACTTCAGTATCAATATCCTCATCGTTAAGAATACTTTGAGCATCCATAAATAATTCCACTTGTGCATTTGACATATATATCTAAATGTTGATGCTCAACATCTAATCTACAAAGATGGGATATCTCTAAGTCTTCACCAACAATTGAACTTGAACTTGCCTCATTAGATGAAATATCTTGGTTAACATCAGTATCCAAATTATTTTCAATTTCTTCAAATGCTTCATCAACTTCAGTTACCTCGTATATTTCTCGATGTTGAACCTTTTGCACTACCTTCCAATGGCCTCCACGCTTTATATCATTTAAATAATAAACTTGTCTTGCTTGGTTGGCTAAAATAAATGGGTCATCAGTATACCATGTTTTAGAAGTGTCAATACATAAGAAGCCAAACTCTTCAACCATTGATTTTTTTTTAGGATTACATTGGAACCAGTCACACCAGAATAATTGTACTTTATACTTGAAAGAGTAAAATAGTTGAACAACATCCTTCAACACTCCAAAAAAATCCAAATTGTCACCATCATCAGATGATGGTACGCTAACCCCACTATTCTGAGTAGTTCTGCGAGAATCACGTGACCTTGTATGGTATCGAATACCATTTACAATGCAAGCATCATATAGTTGAACTTTAACATCAGGTCCCAAAGCTAAATAGTACAACTCATGTGTGATCTCTGAATTTGTTGAATTCTTTAAAGTTATCATTCTATCTCTAAACCACTGTGGAAAATCTCTCTCATGGTATTGTAGAAGTTGATTTGAAGGAACTTTATGTGATAGAGTCTACGTTAAGGCAGCTCAAATGACTTTTTTGTGCTCGATTTCAGTCCACTCAAATTATAAACTTCAAAACATATATATAGACAATTTTTGCCATGATAGTCAGGATAGTTCTACCTGTACAAAAATAAAAATCAAATGTTAACTGTAAAAACAGCCACAACTACCTGTCCATTTTTCTAATGGATTCTCTTCATCAAGTCATATATATAAGTCTGAACTATTTTGTATTGTTTATATGGATCTTATCCATAATCTTTATATCAATTAAATTGCTATATAGTATATTAACTTGAGTTTTCTATGGTCACCCTATACTCTCTAAGCCTTCAACTCTAGTCAATTCAACTTTTAAAATCTAGTATCAATAAGTCACCCTTCAATCTATCCATATCATGGATTTACTAAACAAATTAGTGAAGAACTAGAGTACTACCAAGCTAACTGGGCTTTGTTCCCATCTGTGGTACCTATCTAACTCGTCTTGATATCTCCACAGACGCAACAGTATGAACTCTGATGATTTATCGATCATCTCCAAACATATACCATCTTAAACTACTTTATCTTATCTAGTAAAGTCACATATTTATCTTGGCATTCTTATCTTTGCTTAATTAACTTATTTTTAAAGTAATTTTACCTAAAGGCTGAGGGGGCAACACAGGAGGCGGAGGAGGCAGCAAATCCGGCAGACTCGGGCAGAGCAGGCTCCAGAGGGGGCAGCACAGCCGCGGAGACGGGCAGCGAAGGCTGCGGTGGCGCAGGAGAAAGGAAGACGGCAGACTCGGGCAGAGCAGGCGCCGGAGGGGGCAGCACAGTCGCGAAGACGGGCAGCGAAGGCAGCGGTGGCGCAGGAGAAAGGAAGACGGCAGACTCGGGCAGAGCAGGCACCGGAGGGGGCAGCACAGCCGCGGAGACAGGCAGCGAAGGCAGCGGTGGCGCAGGAGAAAGGAAGAGGCGGGGGCAGGGGCACAGGAGAAAGGAAGAGGCGGAGCGGTCGGGCGAGAAAGGCAGAGAAGAGAAAGAGCGGTCGGCGAGAAAGGAAGGAGCGGTCGGGTAAGTGAGTTAGGGTTTTTTAACGAATGTTAGCGGCGAAACCTTAAATTCGTCGCTAACTACACAACTCTTAGCGACGAATTAGGTTGTTTCGTCGCTAATTATTAACTTTGCGACGATATATACAATTTCGTCGCTAAATATTAGCGACGAAATTAAATATTTCGCCGCAAAAATTATAGTTAGAGACGAAATTGGATATTTCGTCGCAAAACATATATTTAGCGACGAAAATGAAAATCGTCATTAATAATTCGTCGCTATTTTTATAATTTGTTGTAGTGTTAATAGGTGTACAAATCAAGGAGGGAGAAACTATTTTGGAGGAGATAATACAAATCTAAGAGAAGGGTGCTAATTAGAGTTGCACAAAAAGGGTATATGGAGTGAACAACTAATAAAACACTGATTTTTTTTAGTAGACTCCTAGAGGTGGACCTAGGTAAATGATGGAGGCAAGCATTGACTTAATTCTTTGATCATTTAATATTCTCTACTTGTATCTATGTGTGTATTGACTTCATGTCTAATTGTCATTATACTTTTATCTTAGCACATTGATGTAACTCATCTACATGTTGATTAAATTCATTTTAGTATATGATGTGGCAATCTCACTCTGGTGATCCTAATATAAGTTGAACAATCTTCTTTAAGTGAGCATCTTGCAGTTTATTATATACTTCACAAGATATCTCATAAACGTCAAACCTAGAGCACTCTATTAGCATGTAATTGATGCATCTCTATCATTGCAATGATAGTAATTTAAGGATGTTAAATATTTAAGCCAAGGTTAATCAAGCAGCTCATAGTATTTCTTTATCATTAAAAACTACATAAATGTTCTGGCCATGATTAAGTGCGTTAACATATCACAAAAGTTTATTTTGTATAAGTAACACTCTTGTTCTTATGTTTAGCTCGTCCAATTTCACAAGACAAGTGACATGTGGAGCTTTACCGCTTGTTCTTTACATATTGAGAGAATTAAGAATTCAGTTCCCAAAGACATCAATGGTGATTTCCTCTAGGCAAGTAGAGTTAGATGCATGATATCATAAACCTTAAAATAATATTACACATTCATTATGAGCTCACCACAAATTATTCTAATAAATAGGACCTACATGCACAAACAGTCAATCACTGCAAAAAGAAACATAATTAGCAAATGTATCCTTACATTCACTGGCCACTCAGTGAAATTCCTTGCAAGGCTGAAACTTCTCCATGTCAAAGTCTCGAACTCCAGAGTCATTATTGGAAGCCATGAAGTGAACAGCACCACTAAGTAAATTGAGTTTCAGTCAAATTAAAAATAAATAAAAAAGTACTAAAAAGGCTAATTACCTGGAACTATTATATATTTCAATGGCATTTGTAATAGCATTTTCATCATATGTTGCTCGCCAACAAAAGCTTATTCCATCTCGATTTAAATACTAAATTTCATATCAAGTTAGAAGAACATCAAATATCTTAATATAAATATGTTAATTATATGAAGAATGATAAATTTAAATTACTTTACAAATAATTTCCCCCTGAACCCCGCCTACTATTAGCAACTCGTCCTTTACTGCTAATGTACTAACTTGAGTCTGAGAAAATCCTTCTAATGTACTTCCTTGATGTTTTTGGAAAAGAAAATATGAAGAAGTTATACAAAATTTAAGGAAATGATAAATAATAGCTACAAGTGATTAGCAGACAATTCATCATCCACGGAGACGAACCTCACATGGCGCTACATGTCCTGATAGATTCATAACTTCAAACTTATTACAACTCAATGTCGACCAGTGAAGCACGGAATAGCGTGACATTAAGTACACATCATGTTTGGATGTAGCCCAAACTAAATTTCTCAGCTGCAAAAAGAATATTGGAGAAATAATAAACTATCATACTTGGACATAGTTTCAACAAAATTTCATGTTTCTTTTCTAATTTTTATTTTTATATTAGGCATGGTCGTTAATAATCTGCATTGGCATTACAAATAACCCCAAGTATTTAGCAACCCCATCAGTGGGATTGGTGGATTTTTAACAAAAACAA
>NC_133881.1:10958168-10965631 GCF_044706935.1 Curcuma longa
AATAGGTGTACAAACCAAGGAGGCAGAAACTATTTTGGAGGAGATAAGACAAATCTAAGAGAAGGGTGCTAATTAGAGTTGCACAAAAAGGGTATATGGAGTGAACAACTAATAAAACACTGATTTTTTTTAAGTAGACTCCTAGAGGTGGAGCTAGGTAAATGATGGAGGCAAGCATTGACTTAATTCTTTGATCATTTAATATTCTCTACTTGTATCTATGTGTGTATTGACTTCATGTCTAATTGTCATTATACTTTTATCTTAGCACATTGATGTAACTCATCTACATGTTGATTAAATTCATTTTAGTAATATGATGTGGCATTCTCACTCTGGTGATCCTAATATAAGTTGAACAATCTTCTCTAAGTGAGCATCTTGCAGTTTATTATATCCTTCACAAGATATCTCATAAATGTCAAACCTAGGACACTCTATTATCATGTAATTGATGCATCTCTATCATTGCAATGATAGTAATTTAAGGATGTTAAATATTTAAGCCAAGGTTAATTAAGTAGCTCATAGTATTTCTTTATCATTAAAAACTACATCAGAGTTCTGGCCATGATTAAGTGCGTTAAGATAAGTGGCATGTGGAGCTTTACCGCTTGTTCTTTACATATTGAGAGAATTAAGAATTCAGTTCCCAAAGACATCAATGGTGATTTCCTCTAGGCAAGTAGAGTTACAAGCAAGATACAAAAACCTTAAAATAATATTACAGATTCATTATGAGCTCACCACAAATTATTCTAATAAATAGGACCTACATGCACAAACAGTCAATCACTGCAAAAAGAAACATAAGTAGCAAATGCATCACTTACATTCACTGGCCACTCAAAGTGAAATTCCTTGCAAGGCTGAAACTTCTCCATGTCAAAGTCTCGAACTCCAGAGTCATTATTGGAAGCCATGAAGTGAACAGCACCACTAAGTAAATTGAGTTTCAGTCAAATTAAAAATAAATAAAAAAGTACTAAAAAGGCTAATTACCTGGAACTATTATATATTTCAATGGCATTTGTGATAGCATTTTCATCATATGTTGCTCGCCAACAAAAGCTTATTCCATCTCGATCTAAATACTAAATTTCATATCAAGTTAGAAGAACATCAAATATCTTAATATAAATATGTGAATTATATGAAGAATGATAAAGGTAAATTACTTTACAAATAATTTCCCCCTGAACTCCGCCTACTATTAGCAACTTGTCCTTTACTGCTAATGTACTAACTTGAGTCTGAGAAAATCCTTCTAATATACTTCCTTGATGTTTCTGGAAAAACAAATATGAAGAAGTTATACAAAATTTAAGGAAATGATAACTAATAGCTACAAGTGATTAGCAGACAATTTATCATCCACGGAGACGAACCTCACATGGCGCTACATGTCCTGATAGATTCATAACTTCAAACTTATTACGACTCAGTGCCGACCAGTGAAGCACAGAATAGCGTGACATTAAGTAGACATCATGTTTGGATGTAGCCCAAACTAAATTTCTCAGCTGCAAAATGAATATTGGAGAGATAATAAACTATCATACTCGAACATAGTTTCAACAAAATTCCATGTTTCTTTTCTAATTTTGATTTTTATATTAGGTATGGTCGTTAATAATCTGCATTGGCATTACAAAAAACCCCAAGTATTTAGCAACCCCATCAGTGGGATTGGTGGATTTTTTAACAAAAACAAAGATAAAGGGAAAACAATAATATATATGTATATTTTCAAATATAAGATAGCAATCATGTTCAAGAACTAATACGAAAAGACTGTTCAGAACCCAATGACCATACTTATTGCTCACTTGGAAATGGAGAACAGTTGATTTCACAGATCTTGTATTTTGCCAAAAATCATAATAACTACTTCCTTTCTCTGTTGGGTTGCAATCCTATATGCAAGATTGACATACATGTAAGAACCATAACATGACAACCATCAGATAGTCAAAGAATTTTTGAAGAATTTCTGCCTTTTCTGAATGTGTTCCAGAGTTCGGTACATTCTCATAATTCTTATATTGCTTCAATCTGGTCACTCGATGGTCCTCCCTCGTAATGTTTAGCCCATTCCATGGTATCCCTTGGATATCTCTCCCTCTTCTTGCTTGAGCTGCTGAAATGTCAGCTGTTTTCCAGCCCTGGAAAATAAAATCCTGAAGTCTTGAACTATGGAAGAGATGAATAATGGGATAATGATGATATTGACTTTGAAATAGCCTAAATTAGAACGGAGTATCACAAAATCAACAAATTAGTATATGAGACATACAAATAGGCCATATCTTTCATCATCAGAATTTCCTTCACCCATCCCTCTTCCTCGAGACTCTACCTCATCCTTTGGATCAACTATCTTATAGTATTTCTGTCAATTCATCAACATAATTTTGGGATTATTCTACACTTGCAAAAGTTTGTCAGACATTTGTGAAATTAAGCAAGCTGGAACTACTTCTACTGAGTGGGGTAATATAAACTATAGATTACGTTGCATAACAAACACAAACAGTGAAAAAGCAATTGTTCCATCCTCCCATTCACAGCCCATAATACAGGATGATCTCAAAAAATTAAGAAAGAAAACTCGATGCATAAGAAACATGAGTAATTCTTGAAAGTAAATCTAGAAATTATACTCTCTCTCCATTGATCCCTCATGTTAGGAGCAGCAAGTAGGTTCATTGCTTTTTATGGAACTAACAAAAGCAGCAGAATTGTAGGCAATACTTTACCACAATGACGATGGTCTATGCATAATTAGCAAGCCACAGTTGCAGTACGGTTTCTACCAGTTCAAATGAAGCATAATATCAACAAAGATGTTCTGAACTTGCATGAACTAAATGTATTCATTAGCACAAAAGAGGCAAAATTTGAATGAACCATGTAAGGGCTCATTTTGCATTTGATCATCAGAAATTGTAGCAATTGGTCGGAAAAACTTGGCCATTCTACCCATTGATCATGTCTAAGCACACTGATTAGAACTAAATCCCTAATCACGAACTGTAGCTGCATCTTCTACCGAACACAGGCACAATTCACCACAAAGATCAGACCTTCCCTTCTATCCCCAAGCATAGCTTCGGCAAGAACGATCTCGCCCTCCGATTCATGCTCTCTTGGAGGATTCCTGGTGCTGCAATGTTAATCGCTTTGAGTTAATTTTGAATTCTGAGATACTTGTGTGGATCGATTTGTATTAATTAATAATTGACGGGCTGTAATGTTACTCACTGAAAAATATATTTAAAATATTTTCCTTTTAAAAAACATTTTCGCCGTCATATTCTCTACGGCATATTAATTTACAATTTCGAAAAAAAGGAAGAAAAAATGCCGGCTCACGATCGAACGAAATAAATAACTAAACCAAACGGGCCGACGGATTAGGGTTTCATTGCCGTCTCTTCGGGTGGCGGGGAGTTGCCCGGGCTTGGGGCCGCGGCGTCTGGTGGAGATGGCACCGCGGCGGCGGAGGCTGGAGGCGACGCCGACTGGCTGTGGTCTTTGGGCGAGGAGGAACTAATTCTGCGTTGGAGGCGGAGGCGACGGCGGGGCTGGGTTTCGCGGAAGTTGAAGATCGGGTGGGGTTGGGGCCGTCGGCAGCCGCGGCGGCGAGGAGGAAGACGGCGAGCGCGGTGGCGCGATCCATTGAGAGGGAGGAGACGCACGAGGCGGGGAGGGAGGGAGCGAGAGGAGGATTGGTTTTTACGGAGGAGAAGGAACGGCGTTTCCGACGTTTGAGGAGGAGAACCGAAACCGACGGCCGTGCAGCCCGTGCTGTTGTGGTGTGTCACAGACATGTACATTTTTGGTAATTGTAATTAATTTATTCTTTATTCACCTCAATTGAAATAGACGACTCAGAAAAAAAAATATTATGCTTGAGCACAAGTATAAAATTTTTTTATTTTCATTTTCTTTAAATTTTAATCTTAAATTAAAAAATTATTTTTACCCTTAGTTCACGATAATATTTACTAATGTGATACATTTTGAGAAATAGTAAGTAGTCCCCGGGATAATGGTGTAACGGTAAGACATCCGGATTGTAACTCAGGGATCCGCGGTTCAATCCCTAGCTACGGCGTATTTGCAGGAATTTTTTTCCAAATGAGGAACGCAATCAAAGGATGCTGGGCATCTGGATTGGCCACCGTATGCGCTTCCCGATTTACCCTGGTAGTCGGTGGGAAATTTTCGTGGGACCGGGCCGACCACCCCCAGAGATGTGGTATGCGCTTCCCGATTTACCCTGGTGGTCGGTAGAGATGTGGTATGCGCTTCCCGATTTACTCTGGTGGTCGGTGGGAAACTTCTGTGGGACCGGGCCGACCACCCATGTGGCTACTGGGATTATCATTTTTTTTATAGAAATATTAAATAAAAAATGTATATAAGCTATGAAAGTTTTGCGGTTAGCATGCAGGCAGTCGAGTTGCACGATATCGATCCGACCCTCTTAATAGTCCTAATAACACTCTTCCTCTTAAGTAGTCGGTGGGAAATTTTCGTGGGACCGGGCCGACCACCCCCAGAGATGTGGTATGCGCTTCCCGATTTACCCTGGTGGTCGGTAGAGATGTGGTATGCGCTTCCCGATTTACTCTGGTGGTCGGTGGGAAACTTCCGTGGGACCGGGCCGACCACCCCCAGAGATGTGGTATGCGCTTCCCGATTTACCCTGGTAGTCGGTGGGAAATTTTCGTGGGACCGGGCCGACCACCCCCAGAGATGTGGTATGCGCTTCCCGATTTACCCTGGTGGTCGGTAGAGATGTGGTATGCGCTTCCCGATTTACTCTGATGGTCGGTGGGAAACTTCCGTGGGACCGGGCCGACCACCCATGTGGCTACTGGGATTATCATTTTTTTTATAGAAATATTAAATAAAAAATGTATATAAGCTATGAAAGTTTTGCGGTTAGCATGCAGGCAGTCGAGTTGCACGATATCGATCCGACCCTCTTAATAGTCCTAATAACACTCTTCCTCTTAAGTAGTGAGCTACTCGTCATTTGTTTTCTTACTCATCCCATTATTCGTGAGCCTCTCTGGGACCCATCGAAGCTGACTCGAAGGCGAGGTGATGTCTTCCGAGATTTTTCCTTCTCTTCAATCGCAATGCCGGCGGGCAGCATGAGCTAATCCTTCACCGTTGCCTTCCTCTTGATGTCGGTTGCACTAGGGCTGTAAACGAGTCGAGCCGAGCTCGAGCCAGCCTTGGCTCGAGCTCGGCTCGACTCGTTTTATGCTAGCTCGGCTCGAGCTCGAGCTCGATCGAGCTTGTAAATTTGAGCTCGAACTCGGCTCGATCATTTAATCCAAGGCTCGAGCTCGACTCGAAAAGCTCGAATTAAAAGCAAGCTTTCGAGCTCGAGCTCGAGCTCGAGCCAATCATAACTTGAGCTTAATACTTATCATTAATTACTTAATGACCTAAATTAATCAATATTCACATGAATAGATAAAAATATATTATACATATATAGTTGGGCTCAAAAAAGCTCGACGAGCCATCGAGCCAGTATTAAAGGAGCTCGAGCTCGGCTCGAATATTAAACGAGCCGGCTCGAGCTCGGCTCGAGCTCAGTCAAAATCAAGCTCGAGCTGAGCTTTGACCGAGCGGCTCACGAGCAGCTCATGAGTGGCTTGACTCGTTTGCACCCCTAGGTTGCACCTTCTGAATCACTCCTCGAGTCCCTCCAATCCAGTCTGAGGCTGCTTTCTAGCCGTCTTCAAAACTAAAACTTATTGTATCAGACAATGAACTTTCTGTTAGCTAGGTGGAATGATTGAAGAAGATGAACAAGAACTTGAATATTATGATTTCAAGGTACGAAATCAATCGCTATCCTTAAAGAGATATTCGTCCCAGTTGCTATAGGTTGATGATAATACTCCCCAATGGCGGAGCCAACCCGAGTGATCTACCCGGGCTGATCCGAACTCTGGCCTACGCCGACAATATCTATATTATATTATGGACTATCTCTTAAATTTTTTTCTCTCATCCCTAGATTCAAAAATTTTTTCTTTTTCGTCGCCGTCGATAGGAGGAGTAAACGAACCAAGCTGCTCGCGAGCTATTCGAATCTCAATTCAAAAAAAAATCGTTTGAATTTATTCGATAAAATTAACGAGCCAAGCTCGAGCCTGATTTCGAGCTCGAAAATATTATCGAGCCGAACTCGAGCTTAACAATATTTGGTTCGTGAGCTCGCGAACATGTTCGATTAAAGGCTCACGAATGTGTTCGTTAAGAGACTCACGAACGTGTGTGTATATATTATATGAATTATAAATATTATATATTAACAAGCCAAACTCGAACTAAACTCGTTTAACTTTTAAACGAGTTATTTTCAAACCGAACTCGAACTAACCTTTTAAACGAGTAGTTTTCCAGTACATTAGAATGTTGTTGTTTTACCGAGTGATCGAAATAACTTAAAGGAGCATTCCTAATCTTCCAACTTTTAACTTATTCAACCCATCAAAAACTGAGATAACTAAAAATTATTCAGTGTGAAAGAATGATAAAGAAGAATCTTGGTGGAACGCTCAAGTTAAACAACAGTTCTCATATTTCATAATGGATATATTCTATGATGTATAGTGAACATTTAAAGATTAGTAGTGATCTAATTAATATTCCCCATATCTAAGGATTTACGCATGAGAAATAAAAACAAATCAAATGATAGTGACAAAGAATAGAACCCTTTAAATTGCTCAATAAATTACCATGAATTAAAACATGAAAATTAAATATCTAAAAATATAATATTCATATGCAGAGTTAGATACAGTGCAAAGAATGAGTACAAGTTTATTCTGAAATTCCAAGCTTAAATGTATAGATATTTGCACCTCATGATCACGGTTAAAAGAGAAGTCAGCAATTAACCGTCCAGTGATAAGCCCAGCACAAAATACAGCTATATAGAAAAGACATACTGAAAAATGGTAATTTGTCCTTGTACCTAAGGTCTATAATAAATGTCACCAAAAGTCTATATAATGAATATCAAAGCATTAACAGTTCTTGACCATATATCAATGAAAGAAAAGTTCAGTACTAGCACCACCGACTTTGTTCATTATTTTTCTTTCCCTAAGAAAGCAATTAGTTTACCACAATCTAGGCACATTTCAAATCAAATTATAATCCTCAAGGATATTCGCACCCAGGATGACAGTCACTAATTTTCCACTTCAATTGTCCAGCAGATACATCCAGCGCTAGAACATCGCCGTTCCCAGTTCCCAACACCAAGAGGGAGCTTCCTGATTTTCTTTTCTTCTACAAGACAGATATGAAAAGCAATTTTCAACATAAGTTGTTTTATCCTGGTTAATGGATGATGAGGAGAAATATCTAAAATAAAACCTTTCTTTCAAGTGGAACCCATAGGAAACCCTTTAATTTTT
>NC_133881.1:10965731-11061205 GCF_044706935.1 Curcuma longa
CTTGCATTTATTATTATAATCTTAGATGCTAATTAAACTGGGGCATATTAGTATTCACAACTAATTGTTCATATTTTATTTTCTATAATTTTATATGAATAAATTAAATTAAAATGTAAATAATTAAGTTGTTTAACAATAATTATGAGATGACGAAAGAAACATGAATTAAGAGAGTTTTTCATAGACTAATTTAATTTGCTTTACTATGATTCATTTTCTGGGGAATGTTACCTTATCAAATTATTCTGAAAACACTTTTGGTAAGTATCGATTATGTTATCAGGTGGCGGATTCCACCTTTTTGCAGAAGATTATGTTATTAAATAATTATTATATAAAATATTAAGTAAAGTTAAAAATTTTGCATTTTTGCCGGGTAATCATATAATTTAAAATAATTAAGGAATAACCACAATATTTTTAATTATGTAAAATTATATGTTAAATGGATTTGATCATGGACATTGCTTTTAATTATATAAACATAATAAATTTTACTCCACAAGTTTTTTATTATATTTGTATAATTAATTATGATAAGTATCAAAATTGATTTTTTATAATTTATCCACGAGAGTTAAAGAAAATTAATTTGATAGTTTTATTATAAAATTATATTTACAATTAAAATAGAAACTTTAATTCAATGACATTTTACATGATGATCATCTACGTTATAGTAAAACATGATATTTCTCTAAAAATTTTAAAGTATGAATGTGTATTTAATTTTATATAATAATACAACTTGTGAATTTCATTATGACATTTCCGTGATAATTATAAAGTTTGGGTTGGATATTAATTAATTGTCATAAAATCAATATTTTTTATGATGTTGACTTTTATGAAAAATTGAGAGCGATTTAATCGTTTCTATGTAATATTCATAAAGATCAAAATCCTTATTTATAATTTTAGATTATAATTTCTATGGAAGAGCATGAAAAGATTAAAAACTTAAGCAATTGATGAACAACACTACAAATATACAACCATTTTGTGATGAATTTTGTGACGAAAATAAAAAATATTTTCATTGTAAAATTATTTTGTGATAAAAATTTTTTTGTTGGTAATAGCTCATCGTAAAATTCTACGACGAAAAAATATTTATTCGTTGCAAATATGACGATGAAAATATTTTTCGTAGCTAAATTTGTCGTCAAATTTTACGACGAAAACACGATTTCGTCGCCAAATGTGACAACGAACCAGGTTTTCGTTGTCAAATTTGGCAACGAACCCGATTTCATCGCTAAATTTGGCGACGAAATCATATTTTCGTTGTAAAATTTGGTGACGAAATAATATTTCGTCGCCACATTTGGCGACGAACATTTGACTAAATTTTTGTTGCCAAATTTGACGATGAAACCAGGTTCGTCGCCAAATTGGCGACGAACAGAAGTTTCGTCACCAATTTAGTGATGAAATCATGTTTTCGTCACTAATATTCCGATAGCACAGTAAATTTACGATATTTTTGTGATAAATCTATTTTCGTCGTAAAATTTATCACAAAATCCTAGAATTTTTCACAGATTCATTCCATTCAAAATTGAATCCTGTTTACATATATACATTCTATTCCAATCCAATCCAATCCATTGATTCCAATCACATCCTAACAAACAATGTATCAAACACACAAAATAAGATGAAGCAGACTGGCCAGATGCATGCGAAGGTCATGCAGCGCCAACTAGGTGCTGAAGCAGACTAGCCAAGAGTACTCCGTCTATAATCATCTCTGTGAAATTGTCAACCAAAATTGTAAGATAAAATAATAAATATTGATTACATAAAGAGGAATATGAAAAACTTACCATATATGCTACGATATAAGTAAGTGCAAAACTCAACACACAAATAATATTATCTGTAATAACCTATAAGAAAAAATATAGTGCATTAATAGTTAATTATAAATATTTAACAATAAGATAGTATATAAACAAGTAAATAAGTAACAAGTTATATAAATATGCAGAATAAAATTAAATTACTCATAAAATTTTCATTACCATTTTTTAAATCCTAATTTTCATTGGCATTATACAAAACTATTACATATAAAGACTACCACTACCTCATTAGCAACCATAAGATAAGTCAATCATGCTAATTTCTTATAACAATAAATAAATTTATACCTAAAATAGGTGAACACAACCAAGTGTAGCGGAAGACTTATAGCACACCTCAAAATGGGACTTGCACAAATAAAATTATAAAGTTATAGTAGCTAACAAAGACAATGGATAAATTTTATATTAAAAATTAAATAAAATTACAAAACAGCATAAGTTGCCGGTTGGACAGTGGCCTAATCGCTAGCCAGCGATTGGGTAGCGACCTAATCACCGCCTGGAGGGATGGCAACCGAGCAACGACCAGCCAACGGGTTAACACGCGGCCAACGACCGACCAGCGAGCTAACACACAACCGGCCTACGTAAACAGCAGCCAACAGGGTAAACCGCGGTTGACCAGCTGGGTAAATCGCGGTCGGTGGCGGCCAGCATCCTAATCGCCACCCGACGATCGACCCGTGACTTAAGCTATGGCCGGCCGCCCTAAATCGACCACTAGGAGTGAAAGAGAAGGAAAGGAGGGATTTACCACTTTGCACCACCGCCTAGTTCATCGCCGTCGTCATTACAGATGCCAGAGAGATCGGAAGAAGGAAAGTCGCCGGATCGGGTCGCTCGAGTGGAGAGAAATTGCGCGGAGAAAGAAAGGGAAAGAGACGAGAAGAGAAAGGGAAAGTCGGGGCGGCAAATGATAACTTAGGGCTTTTGGCAACGAAAGTGGGTTCGTCGCCAAATTGGCGACGAACGGCGAATTCGTCGCAACATTTTGGCGATGTCGATTCGTCGCCTAATTTGGTGACGAATCGAATGTTCGTCGCCAATTTATAATTTCAGATAAAGTCCTTATTTTTCATCATTAAGGCTCTTTAGTGTGGGAGGTGCACGAGGAGATCTAGCACATCATGCACGAAGATGAGAGATATTGTGATTCAACTTAAGACTCTTGGGGTGGATTTATTTGAAACTTTTCTCGTGCATTATATATATATTTTATGCACTTGCTTGTAGCAATATGTGTCGATTTGAAAAGAAAGATAATAATTCAATCTCATTTGTCTATTACAAATCTAATATAGTTGATTAATTTATAACACTTTTGATTCTGTTTCTATAATCTACATTACTTAATTGTTGGTAGTGTGGAGGTTGCGGGCTGCAGTTGCAATTGCAGATAGCAACCAACTACATTGCAGTTACGTTGCTTGTCATACTTTCCATAATCCCCACTATCTTTCCTTTATTAAAGGCGTCCAAAGATGAAACAATGCAAGGTTTAATTATTTTCTTGTAAGAGAAGAATAATTAACAAAACTCAAACGATTTTGGTTTGTGGGGTGATTCCAAGCTAAGTATCCATCGGCTAGACGACAAGAAAGAATAGAACCGTTTGTAAGGCCTCAAATTGTAAGTATTTTTATTTCATGCATGTTATTATATATATGCAATTGGTCATGCATATATATCAAAATAAACAATATTGGTATCAGAGCTTTTGCTAGGTTTGTTCAAATGATATGCATATAGATCTGTTAAAATGATATGCATATTGATCTGTCCAAATTGATATATATGCAATATATGTTTGTTTTCATTTATATTCGATAATATCAATCCTTAATGTGCTTTGCACAATTGTTGCATGTTGAACCAATTACTGCAGTGCAATGTGATGCATGAGTATATATATATTTTTAATTAGCATCTATTTAGTTTACTGCAGTGCAATGTGATGCATGAGTATAATTTTTTTAATTAGCATTTATTTAGTTTACATGGATTAATTTTAAAATGATTAATTTTATTTATTAATATTTTTTTTATCTATTATCAAAATAAATTATGAAACGCTCGCAGTGGTATAATTGATTCTTGAACCCGTAGTATTTGATGTCTGTTGCACTGTTTAAGCAACAGTGCAATCGATGTCTGTTAAAGTTGCAAACATTCATGCAGTATTTCATTATTATTGTCTATTATCCAATTGGATTGGTCCATCATTTTATGGATCTTGCCATGGTTGGCGCTACTACCCGGCCGGCCCTACGATTATCTGTGAAGAGTTAAATTGAGAAACTGTCACAACGGAGCAGGGTGTTGTTCGACTTCACCGAGATTCGAACCTTTACCCTCTTCTGCAAGTCTATTCCATCGTAACCAATTCAACTATGTCCTGAAGGCAATATGAACTTGAGCGGACCGTTGATAAGGTTCAGACTGATGCATCGTGCATGTGAACACATGCCTTCTCATGGGTCAGATTAATTTTTTTTATTTTTCAATATTTTAAATTATTTTTCTGAACTATTTAAGTAATTTAAATTGAATTTTCTTTGTGAAAAGTAAATTTAAATAAGAATTTTTTTTTTCAAATTTAAAAAATTTTACGAGCCTATTAAATTGTATAGGTGTGTTCTTAGTGTTGGTTTTATACTTATTTTGAATTGAATTAAATCGATTTTGTTATTGATTTGTTGATTTCAATTCCAGATGGCACAGATTATTTACATTATAATTCGTTGTGATATGCGACGAAATGAGTTACGGAAAGCTATCTAGGAGATATATAGTGTACCTTACTTATGAAGTCAGATGATATATTAGGAAGCTCAATAACTTATTCTAGAAACTCAATGAGATTTTCCTATCTTAGATAATTATCGGATTTGAATTTTGGTTCGATCACTGTTGGATTATCTCGACAAAGTAGTATATCACATATAAGAACGCTATGAGGGGCACATCACATATGTGCAGTTGATCCAAGAGCTAGCTACTTCGTCATATAGACCATTCTTGATGACGTTGTACCACCTCCTTAAGAGGATCTCGATGAGATTGGGGAGGATTTCGAGGAAGATCCCAATGAGAATTTTATAGAGAGTTCCAATGCCAGTCTACTTGAGTAGCTATTTCATAGAGTTCTATTGGATCTATTCTCTCCACCTCCCAATGAGAATTTTATAGAGAGTTCCAATGCCCCTACTAAGCCTAAAAAGATAGGGGTTGCATTAGCTACTATTGTACTAGTGTCAGTCCTAGTGGAAGTAGTTATGACCTATCTATTTTCTTAGATGATTTATGTTACTGCCATTATATTTATTTGCATTAGTTTGTTGTACTTTATACTTTATTATCTTTTGAAAGTATGAAATAAAAAAAATATTATGGTTGAACAACATATTTATTATAAATGATTTATTTATTTATTATGAATTTGATGAGTTGTATGTAATATGATTGAACAATATTGGATAGATTTAACTGTACGAATCATTAGTGAAAATATTATTATCACTTGATTTTGTAAATAAAATCAAATTAACATTGAATTAATCATGAATTACATACATATATAGATTATGAATTACACTGAATTGCTAACTAATGTATTTGTTTATATTAGATTATGATTTCTAAGAACATTATAGCTGAACTTAATAAAAGAGAAAAATTAAATGGGGATAACTACAAAATATGACACCTCAAGATGTAATATATACTTGAGGAACAGGAGTTAAAGACTGTCAATCAGGTTATGAAAGAATCTATTAATGGGGTTCTACATCACATCACAGATGTCATCTTGATGCCTATAAGACATGGAAGAAGAAGAACTCTACCGCTAAGGAAATCTTAATTAGATCTATGGATGATGACCTAGTTTGTAAGTATGAGCAGTTACCAATGACTCATACTGTCTGCGTTGCCCTTAGAGAATAATACAATGGAGTAAGTCTGAGCAAGCTTCGATAGCTGACTATTAAGTTTGACAGTTACAAAAAACGCTCGAATATCATCATGGCCCAACACTTGAGAGAAATGACAAATATGACTCGGAAACTAAATGATGCTAGTCATGAGTTGACCGATGAACAATAAGTTCACACAGTAATCCATTCCCTTCCTGATTCTTGAGAAATGATGAAACATAATCTTACCCATAGTAAAAGTATCAAAACTTTTGTTGATGTCTCACACTATGTTGAATTGGAGGTGGAGAGAATAGACTCCGCAAGGATTTCTCAGCAGGCTTTTGTAGCTGAAGGTTCTATTGGATCTAAGAATAAGAAGAAATAATTTAGGAAGGGAAAAGAAAAGGAAACTAGTACTGCTGAAAGACTGGGTCCAAACAAGAAAAAATTTAAAGGGAAGAAGATAGACTAAAACCTAAAAACAAGTTAACTTGCTATAACTGTGGCAAAAAGGACCACTTTGTTCGGGAATATACTAAGCCAAAAAATATAGATCCATGTTTACCTTTTAATCATGAGTATTATGTTGCTAGTATAGTGTTGTTAACTGTTTCTTATCCTTTGCGGATTATAGATTTAGGAGCAGCAAATCATGTAGCTTGTGAACGAGCTAAATTCATGGAGTACCGTCGAGTACCAACTTGCAATAAGTGAATATATGTGAGATTTAATACAAGGATTGAAGCAAATGAGTTGAGGTGCCTGGATAAGAATCTAGACACCCGAAAGGGGCCTTAGCGTGAAGCACCAGGATACAATCTCTCTACGCCATACTCTTCATCCAGAAGTGTTGCTCAACGTGAACAACATCCTGCTCATGCAATCGGAAAAGTTCCAGGAGGAGTGGCTGCACTAAGGACTTCCAGATCGGTCCGACGAGAGTTTGCTTGTTTTCAAGTCTTACTTTTTGTACTTTTACATTTATTATTTGATTGGATTGTAAGACGAGTTTCTCCGCCTCCAAAGGAAGGTTCGGAAAGGAGACCACTAGTAGATGAGTGTCTCCCGTACATAAGCCTTGGACGTACTAACTCTGGGGGGTTAGGAACCAAGTAAAATCTGCGAGTCTTTATGCTTGTTTTCTATAATATCTGCTGCAAGTGTCTTTGATAGAAAAAATGAACGAACGAATGAGAAGCACGCGCTATTCACCCCCTCTAGCGCGCCCTCCTACATATATATCATTGTTAAATTTGGATAAGTCTTGGTGAGCATGTTGGCAGGTTAAAATTGGTCCTATCGCATGGATAATCATCTTTATTTATTAAGTATAAATAGAGGTAAGATCATTATTTATACGACAACTAATGAACCTATGAAGAGACATACTTGTAAGATGTGATTGCCTTAATACATCAAGATGAGATCATTTGTAACTTGATAATGATCGGAGTAAATAAATCCATCATTTATTAAACCTTGTAGAAGCCAGATTATAATTCATGAGTTGAATTCAGGATTAGATATTGGGTAGGTCTAGATCAAAATTTGTTTGATATTAAATTTATAAAAAAATGTGTTCTTTATTAGTAAAGAAAATAACATCATAGCATGTGATTCATATCACATGTGCAATAGCGAAGAATAAATTCATACTTTACTATTATGTAAAACCGTTGAGATTATAAAATAATCTCGATTTTACCCTAAGTGACTTTTTAGTTGTCGACTTGAAATTTTAATCAGTGTCTACTACTTTAGTATATATCCTAAGAACTATGATTAATCGATTTATGGAGCATGATTAAGAAAGTGACTGATTGAAATGAATGAATTCTAACTGAAAAGGAAGATTAAATTTTTTTTACATCTTTTACATTTATTCACTGGTCGACCAATTATATTTTTTGTTTAGTACTAAAAATGTGATTGTGAATAATTGTAATGATGGGAGATATTGGACATGATCTTGACATAATAGTCATTCGGGATTAGTATGTTCATATTGATATAAATGATTTAATCTATGATAAATGTAAGATATTGATGCCTCGTATATTTGAAGAGCGACTATGTAAAGTATGACAACTTTCTAATATTAATCGCTCAGTATGCATGTTGTCGCACGAACTATTTTTTCTTAAGTATGAATTGAATATTCTTGTTTGGTCATTATGACTTATTATGACTTGACTTGAATGAGTGGGAGATATTGATAGTGGAGGTTGTGGGGCTGTAATTGCAACTGCAGATAACAACTGCCATGGCCTGCAGTTGGAATAACTTCCCATAACCCCACTACCTTTCCTTTATTAAAGGTGTTCAAAGATGAAACAATGTAGGATTTTCATCATAACTCAGAGGAATTTGATTTGTGAGATATAGGGGTGATTCAATGTAACCATCCTCTAGATGACAAGCAGGAGCATAACAGTTTGTAAGGCCTCAAACTGTAAATGTTTTATTTCATGTTATTGTATGCAATTGGTCATGCATATCAAAATATACAACACATATTATAAATACTTTATAAGGTATGTGAAACCTAAAGAAGTTGTCTCCGGGCCATAGTTGAGTTGGTTACGATGGAGCAGAGTTGCTGAAGTGGGCAAAGGTCGTTTTTAAACGAAGCCGATGCAATGCCTTCCTCCGTTGTGGGTAATTGAAACTTTTCAATTTACCTCCTCACAGATAGTCGTGGGGCCGACCTTGTGGAACCGCTAGGGTGGCGGATTCCACCTTTTGCTGAAGTGAAATCTAAAGAAGCCAATATAAAGTGAGCAGAATATCTATTCAAGAAATAAGATTAGTTCACATGTCGAAGCAGTTGAAATATGCATCTTAGCGTTGAATAATGATTTTTCTTTAGAATTGAAAAAAAAATTATGTTCCTAATATTCTTAGAAATTTAATTTTAGTTTCAAAACTAGTATCTTTTGGATATTTCTTTCAATTTTTATAAATCTATTAATTTATTTTATAAATTTAATCTTATTGAAAATGGTATAATGATTAATAGTCTTGTCTTATTTCTTTACAAAATAATAGTAATACTACTATGCATGTTCAAATAGATATTAAAAATGAGTTGTAAATAAAGATTTATCTATATTGTGGCATGGACGATTACGACATATCTCTATAAAAAGATTAATAAATGATAGAGTACTTAATAGTTTAAATTTATTGATGTTGAGATTTATGTGAACTATATTAGGGGAAAGCAAACCTACAAGTCTAAAACACACGTCAAGAGGAGTATAGAAAAATTAAAAATGACACTTTTAGATATATGTTATCATGCATGATCAGATATATTTTATCTCTTTCATTGATGATTATTCATAATAAATGTATATCTGTTTGATTAATAATAAGAATGAAGCATTAGATGCCTTTAAAATCTTTAAGGTTGAAGTAGAAAAACAAATTAAGATAATGAGCTAGGCAGATAGAGGTGGAGTTTTTATGGTAGATACATTGCAAATGGACAAACACTAAGTCCATTTGCAAAGTTTCTTTAAGAGAATGGGATAGTTGTCCAATTCACCATGCCTAATTCCCCATACCAGAATGGTAAGGTTAAAAGAAGGGAAGGAATTAAACTTTAACCGACATGGTTAGGAGTATGCACAACTCCAAACTTCCTAAATGCTTATTGATCAAAGTTTTTAAAATGACAGTGTATATATTAAATTGAGTTCCAACCAACATATGCCACTTAAATTATGGAGAGGTTGAAAATCATATTTGCAACATATATGTGTTTGTGGATGTCAATTTGAAGTAAAAGTATACAACCCACAAGAAAAGAAGTTACATCCAAGGACTATAAGTGATATTTTATGGATATGTTGAAAAATTTTCAAAAAGTACAGATTCTATCATCCATCTCATAGCATTAGAATATTGGAATCAAGAAATGCAAACTTTTTTGAGAATGACTTGATAAGTGGGAGTGATCATTCTTAAGATATAATTTTTGAGAAAGATCATATTATTTATGTACAACTCTCCAATTCAAGTGATAGATTAGTTGTTATTTCAAACCCCTCAAGCCAAATAGATGTTAGACAACCAATTACTGAATTTCATAAATAATTGATGAAACCTATAGATCAAATTATTAATGAGGAACAATAAAAAATTTATTGATCAATCAATTGAAAATATATTCCTCAAATGTATAACTTTAAGGAGATATATTAGGATAAGGAAATGAATAATACCTAATGATTATATATGTTGTGTATCTATAAAAATTGGACTTTAACATTAGAGCTAAAAATGATATTGAAATGTTTTCATAAGTCAGAAGTTGTAGTGAATCAAAATTATGGTACGATGCGATGAAAGAATAAATGAATTTAATGGCATCAAATGGATTCTACGATCTTGTTGAGTTTCTTGATGATGCAAAAGTCATTGGATCTAAATGGATGTTTAAAACAAAGAAATACTCATTAAACAATATTAAAAATACAAAGCAAGACTAGTTACTAAGGGATTCACTCAAAAGAAAGTAATAGACTATAAAGAAACTTTTTTTCCTATCTCTTACAAAGATTATCTTCATAATATTATGACATTAGTTGCACACTTTGACTTGGAGTTGCAATAAATGAATGTAAAATGACATTTTTTAATGGAGATCTAAAAGACGTTTACATGAAACAACTAAAAGGATTTTCATTTAGTGATGGTGAGCACTTGGTATAAATTGAAGAAATCCATTTATGGACTTAAAAAAGCTTCTTGCCAATGATATTATATATTTTTTTAATTTTGTAGAGAATATAATGGATTAATGTATATACCATGAGGTAAGTGAAAATGAGATTTATTTCCTTATTTTGTATGTAGATGATATTTCACTTACAACCAATGACAAGAGTTTGCTGTATGAGATGAAATAATTTCTCTTTAAAAACTTTGATATAAAGGATATGAGTGATGCATCTTATGTTATTGATATTAAGATAAATAAAGATATATTTCGAGGCATTTTAGGTTTATCTCAAGAGATCTATATTAATAAAGTTGTAAAGAGATATTTCAGGTGAAGGATTGTTCACCAAGTGTAGCTTTTGTTGTGAGGGTTGATAAATTCAATTTGGATCGATGTTCGAAAAATAATTTTGAAAGAGAACAAATGAAGAACATTCTTTATGTTTTGCCATCAGACGCTTGATGTATATTCAGGTTTCCACTAGACTTGACATTGTACGTATTGTTGGGATGTTGGGAAGATATCAAAGTAATTCAAGTATATACCATTGGTAAATTACAAAGAGAGTGATAAGATACCTTCAAAGAACCAAAAACTATATGCTTACGTTTCAACGAGTTAAGAATTTGGAAGTAGTAGACTACTTCAATTCAAACTTTGCTTCAATTGTGGTGATTCTTTGAAATTAATATCTGGATACATATTTTTGTTAGCTAGGGAAGCTATATATTAGAGAAGTATGAAGTAGACATTGATTGCTACATCTACTATGTATGTTGAGTTCACGACTTGTTTTGAGGTCACTTCATATGGTGTATGGATGAAGAGTTTCATTTTCGAGTTTAGAATTTGAGATTCTATATTTAGATTATCGAGATATATTATGACAATTCAATTATTATTTTTATGGCTAAAATCAACAAAAGTGGTATTTAAAGCAAACACATGGACATTAAGTATTCAATTATAAGAGAATGTGTTAAAAATAAATCAATGATTATTGAATACACCAGTACTGAATTAATGATCGTTAATTTTTTATTAAAAGTATGTCACTATTGAAACTTAAGGATCCCATAGATAGAATGGTATTTAGTTCCTCTATGTAATTTTTATTGTAAAAATAATTTAATTATTAAAGAAATTCTAATATGATATTTTCTCATACTTATTGTATACACATTCAATATCGCTAAAGTTGGACCTTGAATGAACATATATGATTCATTAATTAAGTGTTCCGACCAGTACATTATGGATGGTTCTAATGCTAGTTCAAGGCTCGTCGACGTGCATACTCCTGTGATGAGGCTGCGGAGGGAGAAGAAGAGACCTGCAAAGTACTCAGAAAAGAGGGTTAGAATGACACCAAGGGTGGATCCCGGCAAGCCACTTCGACGCTCAAGTTAGGGTTCAGCGCAAGGAGTTTAATGACTTGGGGAAGTTAGGATTTATATGTGCGTACCTGTATCCATGAACATGGATTACCTTTTTCTAATAGTTGATCTCCAAAATATTAGCAACCGTTTGAGAAATATTCTAGCATACTTGTTTCGTTCTAGAAAGATTCTGTCTGTTTGATATATATTTGAGAATGTGTTCCTATTTTCTCAGAAGAACTAGTTCTGTCCTCCCCCGATTTAGGCGGAATGACCATGCCTTCAAATAAGCCTTACGTGTCGAAGATTAACCCTAGACACAGGAAGTGTGCCGAGACCGAGTCATGAAACCGGTGCTTGATGCAGGGAACATGCAGAAACCGAGTCATGAGGTCGGCGCTTGATGCAGGGAACATGCAGAGACCGAGTCATGAGGTCGGCGCTTGATGCAGAGAATATGCAGAGACTGAGTCATGAGGTCGGCGCTTGATGCAGGGAACATGCAGAGACCGAGTCATGAGGTCAGGCTTGATGCAGGGAACATGCAGAGACCGAGTCATGAGGTTGGCGCTCAATACATGGAGCATGTAGAAACTAGAGTAGGAGGTCGGCATATGCTTAAGGAAGCATATCGAGACCAGAGCAGGAGGTCGGCATATGCTTAAGGGAGCATACCGAGACCAGAGCAGAAAGTCGGCATATGCTTAAAGAAGCATACCGAGACCAGAGTAGGAGGTCGACATATGCTTAAGGAGACATATCGAGACCAGAGCAAGAGGTTGGCATATGCTTAAAGAAGCATACTGAGACCAGAGTAGGAGGTCGGCATATACTTAAGGAAGCATATTGAGACCAAAGCAGGAGGTCGGCATATGCTTAAAGAAGCATACCGAGACCAAAATAGGAGGTCAACATATGCTTAAGGAAGCATATCGAGACCAGAGCAGGAGATCGACATATGCTTAAAACAGTATACAGAGACCAGAGTAGAAGATCGGCATATATTTAAGGATTCAGGAGATAACTCTCATCAATTAATCGATACTTATCTTTACTCTTTTTTCCTTATCCCCTTATACCCAACGCCCACGTCACCATTAAGTCTAGTAACCATGGTGGAAACCATGTCAAGAGTTTACTAACCATTTTTATTTCACTAGTTTGGGTTATGCCAAGAGCAAGTGAAAGTTGAGTACAAAATGAGGAAATTTCAGTACTCATTGTGTAAATTACAGTTTCGAGTGAGATCCAGACAACCATGATCAAAATCCAGTCGACTATCTTGAGCATTCTTCGCCACAGAACCAACTCCAGTCGACATTGTGAGTATTAAATCTCAGTCGGCTGAGGCAACCTCACATACCTATGTAGAAAAATATGTCGCTTACTATTATTATTTCAACAGTGACGAATCTTATTATGGAAATTGACGAGTTCCAGTACTAGGGATCATGATGATATTCCAGTCGTTTGCGTGTTTTGCATTCTTAAAATCCTTTGAATGCACGAAAATTTCATCTCAGTCGACTGATATTTATTCCCAGTCGACTGAACACGAACAGAGGATATTTATTCCCAATTTGGACTCGACTGGAGACCCTCCTCAGTCGACTACGTATTTTTCCTTTGAATGCGCGAAAACCTCACCTCAGTCGACTGAGATTTATTCCCAATCGACTGATCACGAACAGAGGTAATTTGGACTCGACTGGAGACGCTCCTCAATCGACTGTGTGTTTTTCCTTTGCATTCGCAATAACCTCACATCAGTTGACTGAGATTTATTCCCAGTCGACTGACCACGAACAGAGGCAATTTGGACTCGACTGGAGATCCTCCTCAGTCGACTGCGGTCATTTTATCGTGTTTTTAAACCCAAATCACAAATCGCGACCGAACTCTAACCACGCAGTCGACTAGGGTTATTTCTCTCCCTCCGGCGATTCCTTCTCTTCCGACGGCGATTCCTTCTCTTCCGCCGAACTCTAAAATCGCGGCCGAACTCTAACTACGCAGTCACCGGGAAGAAGAAGAAAGTCGGACAATTGGTGTCGCTGGGAAGCCTTAACTCGTGAACTGTTGGGGAGAAGAAAAGAGGAGGCTCTGCGCGCGTGGTGAGCAAAGGGAGAGAAGAGGAGATAGGGAAAGGGTAAGTTTGTAAAATCATGTATTGGGGAGTTGAAACTGAAGATTGGGGAGTACATGCAAAGAAATTCATGGGTGGAGACTGACCACAAAGATAAGTTTTCTATTGGGTATTTTTAAGCAAGTTCCCCTCCCGAATCATTAAGATAATTATTTAAGAAATACAATATGGAGTAATACATGAAAAATAACACTCGCTCTAGAGGACTTATTGCCGAGAGTTCGAGGAGTTGTGAGGGTCGTGATCTTGTCTGTGAGAAAGATCGAAACTTAGGTTATACTCCACTTTTGGTTTTCGGAGTTCATTTGTTGTTTCTTATTGTCCATTGTTGATGTAATTATATTGTTTTTGTCGATAGTAATGCTAATAGACGATCGAATCTCAGCTTGACATGCCCATTCAGTTCTCATTCATAATATACATTTTGATAGGTCATTGTATAGTAGTAAATGAGATAGATGTCAAAAAGTTTCTAACTAATTCATCTAGTGATAAGTGAGATATATACCAAAGACTTTCCGACTAATGTGTGAAGTTAGACACTACGATAATCATTCAATTGAAACAAAAGTGTCCAAGTTTATTCTAACATCCTTGTTGAAATGCTTATGTAACTATTGTTTACTAAAGGAGAACTTTTTCTTTACACAAAGCCCATATTCGACATTGTTGAAATCCTAATTAGGCTGCGAGTCAGTCGACTCCTTAACCTTTTCCAAGTCGAACCAGGGCTAGCACACTAATTCACACACCAAGTGTGGTATTAGTCGATTCACAGTTTCACAGGTTGATGGCCTTTAAAGCTGGTCATGTTGCTCAGCTCCACCTGTTGGTTTTCAATCCTCCTTAATACTCTAGACACATTGCTTCCCGCAGTGGGCGACTCGTCGTTCTTCATGAGACGATGTTGTTTTATTCTTGCAATTGCCTGAGTGACGTCGGCTATCGAGGGGCGGTTTCTTGGTATCTTGTGCAAGCATTTGTATGCAATATCAGCTAGAAGCTTTACCCCCTCTGGGTGGCTTGTTCCAACAAGCCTCTTGTCGACAATCTCTTCCCAGTCGGTTTTGCCATCCTCGCCTATCACTGCCTGGCAAAAGTAATATGTAACATAATAAGCAGACAATTTTGAGAGTGATCTCTAGTATACTTGCGTAGGCCTAATGAAGAGTCTGGTTACATCTTTGTACATTGTGAAAAAAACAAACTGTGATGATAGCAAATAGGATCAACTTACAAGATTGATATAGTCCATTAGACCTTGCTGTGGATTTATTGCCGTTATCAGTTCGAACAATATAATTCCGAAACTGTATATATCACTCTTCTTTGTGAACTTCTTTGTCGACATGTAGTCTGGGTCCATATAACCATATGTACCCTTAAGGCCAGACTTTCTTCCATCGAATGTCTCTTCCTTGGACAGACCAAAGTCGGAAATCTGAGAAAGTTTTCAGACAGAAGAATGAAGGAAACAAACACCCATGAAATTTGCAAGATTGATGGTCAAGGTTTCTAGAACTAAGAAATTATGATGTTGATGCAGAAATAAGACTGAGCTTATAAAAATGTAACATGGTATTGATTCCAAAAGATCTATAATGTACAGTCCATGGCACTAGTAAAAGAGGCATCAGATTGCAATGCCGTATAGCAGATTCCTCACCTTGGCCCTCATTGACTTGTTCAACAATATGTTAGCTGATTTTAGATCTCGATGTATGACAGGTGGGACAGCCTGTGAGGGAATAATCGAAATTATTAAGTCGCCTGAGAAAGAAGTCAACACCTTCAAGTGAAATAGAACATACATACCCCTTCGTGAAGATACTCTATGCCATGTGAGACATCGTATGCAATTTGCACTCTCTCTTCCCAGCTCAAAATCCTTGGTCCATCATCTAAGTTCATGTCATGTGTTCAAAGGCAATTAAGAAGGAATGACATAGAGATACTGACAATAAATTGAAACACTGGAATGAACAAAAAGTCCACAATCTATTTGGTCTGAGTAAATTCGATGATAAAAACAACATAGTTAGGCATCACACGTATATATCAACAAAGTAAGCAAGTGATAATCAAAGGATAATTCTGATCTTACTATATAATAGGGTAGCCAGATTGCCATTGGTCATGAACTCATAAACAAGCATGCGCTGACTGTCATCTATACAATATCCAACCAAATTCACAAGATTCCTGTGGTGCAACCTACTAAGCAGAAGTACCTAAACAAATGAAGAAGGAAACAGACGTTACAACCAGACATGCACATCTAATTGTATCACTGAGAAAAAAATGAACAATAGATTAATGCATTTTTGGAGTAAACTAAGTAGTAAAGTGCTGTGAACACTACATTTCAGCTACAAGATGGTATCTGGATGTGCATGGCACTATTGAGAATGTATTATTGGCATTGATATAAACATTAAAAAGTTTTATTGTGCTTGTGCTGTTACAGTGGCATACGGTACAACCATATATCTGAGGATGACTGTTGATTCTTAAGTTATCAAATTGCAGGTAATCTCATTAGAAATGATTTATGAATGTTGTGCACATGCAGTGCGCGACAGAAGAGTCCGGGTGTGTTGGTGCCCCGGTTAGTTTTGATGTGGTCAACTAGGTTAAGTTAGGTCCTGTTGTTTTTCTTATCCCTCTGCTAAGTGTGCAGGAGCTTAGGTACGGAGGAAGTCGAGCGTAAGACGTAGCGGACGAGAAGGATTGCACGGGGAAGTGAGCCGACGGGCTCGGTGCAATCCGAGGGACGCGGAAGCTACGGAAGAGTACACCGGTGGAGCGAGAAGGACGTGCGCGACGTCCGAGGGACGAGAAGCCGGGAGGAAGCACGCTCGAGGGGCGAAAGGCCGGAGTCGGGTTCGGGTGAGCCTAACTCCGGTTGGTCAGAAATCACCCAAACGATCTACCTACAAAAAGTCAACTAAGTTGACTTTTGACCAAGTCAACATTTTGACTTGGACTAGAATGAAGCTTTGATTGGCTTAGTGCAACATGCATGGTTTAATTAGAAATTTCATTGATAAAGCTTTAATTCAATTAATTGAATTAAGCTTTACATAAACTTTTAATCCAATTAAAGTTTTTAACGTTTAAATAAAACGTGGATTAAAGCCTTAAGTTTGAAAGCTTTGGTCAAAACTTTAAACCTCTTGGCATGCCATCAAATTTAATCCTTTTATTAAGCTTGGATCAAATTTATCCTTTTATCAATGGTTATGATTTAAAGTTATCTCCGATCAACGATTAAGATCGCATCGGAAGATCAATGGCTAAGAAGAATCTTATCAACAATCTACGATCAAGATTTGTTTGCTAATACTATAAATAGACTTAGAATGTTTAGAGTTAAGAGCATCAATTATTCTTTTCTCTTCTAAGTCTGTGAGCTGTAATTGTCTGTAAAAGGCTTCTCCGCCTTCAACGAAGGAGATCGTCATACTGCGCTTCAACTGCCTTGGATCTGCAACCATCTAGGTTGAGACCAAGTAAACTCTGGTGTTAGTCTTTTACTAGTTTTAATTATACTATTTTAATTAATGTTTGTTTTAATTAATTGCCACTAATTTCTATCCTTGAAAAGAACGCAAGAGATCGATTTTTATTTTTCAGGCAATTCACCCCCCTCTTGCCGGTCCACCTTGATCCTACAAGTGGTATCAGAGCCAGGTTGCCGCAGAAGGACTAACCGCCAACTGCAGCAAATTTCAAGATGGTTGGACCAGTGATCTACCCGCCGAAGTTTGAGGGGGAGTTCGGAGCATGGAAAAGAAAAATGACGGTATTTTTCTCTACTGACTATGAATTATTACTAACAATGAAGAACGGCTTTTCAGTTCCGATAGACGGCGACAACAAAGTAAAAGAAGCTGACTTTTGGACAAAGAAGGAGCAAGCAGATGCTATAGCAAACGGTAAAGCAGAATTTCATCTGCTGACCGTTCTCCCAGAACAAGATGTAAACCGGATCGGGAAGTACAACTCAGCAAAGGAACTTTGGGAAAAGTTCCTGGAACTGCACGAAGGCACCTCGGAGGCAAAACTGGCACGACGAGATATCCTTCGAAGCAAACTTACCAACCTCCGAATGGAAGATGGACAGTCAGTTGCTCAACTACACGCCAAGGTAAAAGAGCTCATTACGAGCCTTGAGAACCTCGGAGAAAAGGTAACAAATCGTGACGCGCAACGATACGCACTAAATGCTTTTCCGAGAACCTCGGATTGGTCCTCAATAATCGACGCATACTACATATCAAAGGACCTTGAGGTAAGTACTCTAGAACAACTCTTTTCGGTTTTAGAGCTTCACGAATCTCGATGTGTAGGGAAGAGCAGGAGAACAGACAATGTCGCGCTGAACTCAAGGAAGATCCAACTTGATGAGGAATCTTCAACGGACGATGAAGATACAGCACTAACGGTGAGAAACTTGTCAAAGTTCATTAAATCTAATCGGTCTAAAAAGATGCAGAGGAAGAAGAAACGCACGGTCCGATGCTACAACTGCAATGAGGAGGGACACCTGAAGGATCAGTGCCCCAAACTCAAGAACCAGCCAAAGAAGAAAAAGGCACTAAAAGCTACCTGGGATGAGACCTCGTCGGACGAATCAGAAGCTGAAGAATTCGTCGGACTTGCATTATTGGCAAGCCACCAAGACGAAAATAAAGAAAGCTCCTCAGAAGAAAGCGACAACGAAGGGGGAGATCCTAACTTCGAAACCGACCCGGTAAGTGAGGTATGCCTACTTCCACCTGCTCGTATCTATGCTGTAATTAAATCCATGTTGAAATCCATGAATAAATTAGAAATAGAAAATTATGAATTAAAAGAAAAATTAGACACTGCATGCTCGTCTGATCAACTAAAAGTAGAGAATGTAAATTTGAAAAACTTAGTAGAAAAGTTAGAAAATGATATTGCATGTTTAAGAACTAGAAAGAATTTTTATCCTGAAAATCTGGGTTGGTATATTAAAAACCATAAGGGCCAGCTTAGAAAATTTTCAAGGAATTACATTCCTCCAAAATTTCTGATTAACCCTGTAGATAAAAATCTTTATTGGATTCCAAAATCATGTTTGAATTGATTTTTTTTCTAATGTCTATGTTTTTATTATTATTTTTTTACTAACATTTAAAAAAAAAAATTCATTGATGATCAAAATTGCGTCTCCATTTCTTTCTGATACATAATATCATTTTTGATTTACTATGAATTTTCTGGAAAATTTCAAATTTTAATAATATTCTATTCAAAATTCAAAACTTAAATTTTAAAAATAGAAAAAGAAGATATTTCCTTAGATCTGAATTTTTAACATTCAAATATAATTATTAGAAGTTAAAGAAATTTTTACTCGAATTTTTTGAAGTAATTTTAATTTTTTTTTTTCAAAAAAAAAAATCAAATATTCAAGTTCAAATATTTGAAAATTCAAATATTTTATATTTTAATTCAAATATTTCTGTTCTGTTTTATATTTTAATTCAAATTCAAATATTCAAATAATGTTTTTTCAAAATATTCAAATTCAAATTTTTTTCTAACTTATTCCTTCCCTAGTTATGTTTCCCCGGTTTTGCTGTGATCAAAGGGGGAGAGTAGGCTAAGGTTCAGGGGGAGGTTACCATGTTGCAATGAAATATATCTTTCATGCTTAACTTGCTATTTGTTTTTATTTTAACCCTAACTGAACCTGGGTTGATGCACATCAAAAAGGGGGAGATTGTTGGTGCCCCGGTTAGTTTTGATGTGGTCAACTAGGTTAAGTTAGGTCCTGTTGTTTTTCTTATCCCTCTGCTAAGTGTGCAGGAGCTTAGGTACGGAGGAAGTCGAGCGTAAGACGTAGCGGACGAGAAGGGTTGCACGGGGAAGTGAGCCGACGGGCTCGGTGCAATCCGAGGGACGCGGAAGCTACGGAAGAGTACACCGGTGGAGCGAGAAGGACGTGCGCGACGTCCGAGGGACGAGAAGCCGGGAGGAAGCACGCTCGAGGGGCGAAAGGCCGGAGTCGGGTTCGGGTGAGCCTAACTCCGGTTGGCCAGAAATCACCCAAACGATCTACCTACAAAAAGTCAACTAAGTTGACTTTTGACCAAGTCAACATTTTGACTTGGACTAGAATGAAGCTTTGATTGGCTAAGAAAGTGCAACATGCATGGTTTAAAGAAATTCACATTGATAAAGCTTTAATTCAATTAATTGAATTAAGCTTTACATAAACTTTAATCCAATTAAAGTTTTGATAACGTTGTAAATAAAACGTTAAAAGCATTTGACCAAAGCTTTGGTCAAAACTTTAAACGTTGCATGCCATCAACGGATAAATTATTTATCCAACGATTAAGCTTGGATCAAATTTATCCTTTTATCAATGGTGTATGATTTAAAGTTATCTCCGATCAACGATTAAGATCGCATCGGAAGATCAATGGCTAAGAAGAATCTTATCAACAATCTACGATCAAGATTTGTTCTCTTAATACTATAAATAGACTTAGAATGTTTAGAGTTAGAGCATCAATTATTCTTTTCTCTTCTAAGTCTGTGAGCTGTAATCGTCTGTAAAAGGCTTCTCCGCCTTCAACGAAGGAGATCGTCATACTGCGCTTCAACTGCCTTGGATCTGCAACCATCTAGGTTGAGACCAAGTAAACTCTGGTGTTAGTCTTTTACTAGTTTTAATTATACTATTTTAATTAATGTTTGTTTTAATTAATTGCCACTAATTTCTATCCTTGAAAAGAACGCAAGAGATCGATTTTTATTTTTCAGGCAATTCACCCCCCTCTTGCCGGTCCACCTTGATCCTACACTTGGAATAGAATTTTACTACAGAGAAACAGTAGTTTAAGAGATGCAAAAGGCATTCCTATGTAGATAAGCTTTGAGTGCTAATGGTATGACTCTGTACAAGACCAACAATGTTGGGTTTCAAAATTTGATTTCAATTACTGATGATTTATCATATTTAGATTACAATTTCAACCATATTTATCCTTATTTCTATATTTGTTATTATCATATTTATCATAATATTTTTCATATATTACTTTGACAATTTGTATAATAGGCTTATTAGTCTACTATAATTATTATCAAATATGATACAATGAAGCAATTGTCTTCTCTTTATTAGCCTTTCTATTCTTTCTTGTCTACGAGTTCTATATTTTTTTCAACATGGTATCAGAGCCATGGACTTTGTCCTATGCTCGGTTCTTCTTTTATTCTAATTGTATTTTATTTATCATTCATTTTTCTTTCTTTACTATTATTCCTTTCACCGATCTAATCATGCTTCTCTAAACCTCAACTTTTGTCTTCCTCTCCACACTTCTCTATTTTCTATTTCTTTATCTATTTTTCTCTATCCCCTATTTTCTCTGATTCCCCCCCCCCCCCCCCCCCCCCCCCCCCTTAATTTCCAGCAATAGTTTCCTTTTTCCATAGCAGCCAAATTCCAACAATTTTCCTTTTTGTTTTCTTCACAGCAGCAACTTTCCTTCCACAAAGTTCTGCCTTTTTTTTTTAGCAATTACCAGCTGTTTGTCCTCTTCTAGTCTCTTTTTTCCCTATTTTTCCAGCAACTAGCAACCTCTTCTCCTGGCTTCAGGAGAAGCTCCTCAAGCTCGAGGAGTTGGAGAAGGCGCGCAAAACTCTATGCAATTCCAAAGTAGAGGAAACATGGCTCAGCGCTGGAGATATGGGAACACTTCACTCACCTTCCTACTCCGGGGAACCTTTTCCTTGAACCATCTTCTAGGTTGATAGAGATTCCAAAGGCTATGTCTTTCATTTCTACGTTTGGCTACATGAGATCCCGTCGTCGATTGGGCATCTTGTGGTGCTCAATTCACTCGATCTGTCCATTAACAAGCTCTTAGATTCAATCCTGATGGCGATGGGCAACATCAAGTTCTCCTTAAATCTCCTCCGACTTCATTAGAAAAATCCCTACAACGCTACAAAGTGGGGCGTACGAGTACAGCTTCCTTGTGAACCTTCGATTATGCCCCGCCATTGGCGGAGTCTTTTTCAACATGCATTGCAACAACAACAGTTCTGACGGACTCGCCCACAACTTCCACATCCTCGTCTTTACTCTGGACATGACCATTTTACTGATGGCGGTGGCCTTCACGACCTTTGTCTACAAGGACCACCAAAAGAAGCTTAGAAGATCTACCGGAGGCTACGACGACAATCTCTCTCGTTGGAAGCTGACCTTGTTCCAGACGGACTTCACTGAATCCAACATCCTCTGCAGCATGAAGGGGGAGAACATGATCGTCACTGGAGGCGCCGATTGCTTCTATAAAGTCACCTTGGGTAACCGCATCGGACAGAATGCCCCCACGGCTAAGCCGTGGGGGTTGCCCTGCCCGTGTTGGCTTCTGCAATTTTTAAAATTTTTTTTAATAAAGAACCCATGGGGTGGCCATGAAACAGACCACGCCCGTGGTGGCTTCGACGGACACGGGCTGAGATTTCTAGAACATGCCACGGGTGGCACATGGCACATCCCACCGCCATGAGGAACCCAACCCCTCTTTCTCCCTTCATTCTGCCAAGTTTCTCTTTCCTCTTCGACAAAGCAATGACAAGGGCTATCTCAATCTCAACACTCCACGAGGACCAGAAGTATATCCTCTCCTTGTCATCTCCTTGCTCTCCTTCTTCATCAACATCAAGGGGCACTAACACTTTGGTGCCATGGGCAAGTACCTCATCAAGCATGTCCACTAGCTAGCACGTGTTGTCCGAGATCATCATTTTTCAAAGGAGGTGCACCATGGGATTATTGCCTCCGTTGCCTTCTCCATCGACAACCGCCAGATTGTATCGACCTTATAGGACCGTCGCTAGATGGGAAATTACTGGTTAAGGCGCATATCCGCTCACCAACTCTCCTACCGAGAATAGATGCAGAGGTCAAGGGGTCCATTGCTCGTCATAGAGATCTTTTTTCAAATCTTCCAGCAGTTCACCAGCATCAATGTCATCATGTTCTACACGCCGGTACTCTTCCAGACCATTGGATTCCACAATGATGCCTCTTTGTTGTCCGTCATCATCACCAAGATTATCGATGTCTTTGCCACCATCATCTTGGTCCTCTCGCTGTTGGGTTACTCTAGTCCTTTCTCCTTCTCAGAGCAGTCTCCATCTCTCTCTTCTTCTTGTTTTTCAACAAGCAACAACAACTTGGCATCGCCAGAGCCGCCATGTCAAAGAAGACCTAGTGCAGGTTGAGCAAGTTGTGTTTGATCTCCTTGACGACGTCGTGCCACTCTTGGATCTCCGAGATGATGTCCATCACTTGCCCACGGCCTTGCTTCTAGATTGCCTTCTGCAGGAATGTCTCGCTGGCACCAGAGGAGATGAGGTTCTCTACCATCTCCTTGTTGGGCTGCTACCCCGTCACGGTGAAGTACCACCACCCCACGGTTTCCTTGTACTCAGCCATGATGTGGGCATGCAAGCCTTGGAAGCTATCCATCAGGTCCTTGAGCTTACAGCCAAGCCTAACGACCACCGTCGTCCGCATTCGGTCGACGGAGGACCCTAACCCGTAGTTGCACACCAGTCGGTGTTGTGCATTCGATTTCTCTAGCACTTCCAGCTTGGCTTTCACCGATATGACCTTCTGGCGTATGCATCTATCCGCACATGCACATTCTTCATGGCCTTTTGGTGTGCGCATCTATCCGCGCGCACACCTTCATGACCTTCCGGTGTCCGCATCTATCCACGTGTGTACCTTCTTCATGGTCTTTTGGTGTCCACATCTATCTGCATGTGCATCTCCTTCGTGGCCTTCACGTTGTGCGCTGTCTTGTTCTCTTCGTTGGCCTCTCCCTCCGCCTTCGTTAGAGGGAAATCAAGATTATTAAAGAAAGGCCTTGGTATCTAGATCACGGCTTTAAGTCATTTCCGGCTCGCTTCCTTTTGTATGGCCTTCTCAAATCTCACCTCCCACGTCCGCGGTAGTTGTCAAGAACAGCACACAACAAACTTTTTCTGAGTTTTGCTCAGGAGCAAATTTTCTTCCTTTCCTCTTCTGTTCTAGTAAATTTCAACCACCAAAACTGTAGCATTATTTCTGCTGCTCTTTTTCAGGCAACAGATCGATTTTCAACCTTCAAACAGTAGCTTCTCATCTCCTTATAGTTGTTATCCTCTTTCATCAAATGCAACGTTTAGCAGATCATACTAATGGTCATTGCTTTCGAAGATTTGATTGGCTATCTAGTTAGAGAAAATGTTTTAATATATTGGCAACCAAACTCAACGTTCAACATCAACCCGTTGTATTTATCGGGTGGTAAGGATGCTAAAGATAGCAGTCAAGATAATAATCAGAAATTGATTTCAATTACTGATGACTTATCACATTTGGACTAAATTTCAACCATATTTATCCTTATTTCTATATTTGTTATTATCATCATATTTATCATATTATTTTCCATATATTACTTTGACAATCTATATAAATAGGCTTGTTAGCCTACTACAATTATTATCAAATATAATAATACAATGAAGCAATTGTCTTCTCTTTATTAGTCTTTCTATTCTTTCTTGTCTATGAGTTCTATATTTTTTTCAACACATTTGCATTCTTCCTTAAATCTACTTAACTTTAATGTGATTTTACTTAGTGAGCTAAATACAAGTCACTTTTTGTTTGTCTATTTGCCTAAATTGGTTTAATATAGGCAATAGCTTGAACTTTGTAAAGTTTAGGGAAACAGAATATTCTATTGCATCCACTATGAAATAAATATTACATGGTTGTACATAGGACTCATGATAAAAACTCTGATAAAACTATCAATGTCAGGACTAAACACGCTATATTATGCCTAATACTCTTAACCCCCACCCCCAAAACAAGGTGGAAAATAGACACTAGCAATGTTCAACTTGTTATATAAATAAGAAAACATCTCATTGGTTAAAACGTAAGCGTATAACACTAAACAAGACCATGAAAATGAAAAAACAAATAACTAAGCAAAGTTCTAGAAATAGACAATCAAGCATACAGGCAACAATATGCTCAAACTCAGAGCAGCCAACGCATCAATAAGAGATAGGATAAAGAGAGAAAGGATGAAGAGAGATATCAAGAATAAATCTCTCAAGTGAGCTTCTCTCTACAGTGGTGTATGCAGCAGCACAAAATAAACTACGAGAAAAGGAAATTGACCTTTACTAGAATAAGCAATGAGCACATGATATTTTCTCTTTTCAAATCTTAGGGCATAGCTTGACCCATTGCTAGACATAGCAAAACGGGAACAAGATAATTTCTTTCTTCAGATCTTCATTTGATTTAAGGCAGCTCATATGTAGCACACAAATAGAATGGAGTTGCTTTTTAAAGGATGATGGGTTATCAAAAGACTTTTGAAGGCAAAAAGAAAGGAGGTATAAGGCAAAAAGAAAGAAGGCATAGAATATATAAGACCATGCTGGGAAGTGTAAAGACAAGAAGAACTTAGTGATGGCATGGAAATCTACTGGATGGAGTTTGGAAGAAAGAAGGAGAAGAAAGAAAAGAGAAGTGAAAGGAAAGGAACCAGATCTGCTCAAAAGAGAACAAATCTAGGGAAAAAATTATGTTGGCTGAAAGAAGCAAGAAGAGATTTGGCTCAAATGCTAGTAGGGAAGGTTCTTGAAGGTAGGAATCATCAACTAGAGAGTCACTAAGAAAAGGAGTCTAAAAGAGGTTGTGCATGCCAACATAAGCAGAGATCAAGAGTGGTTAGCATATGAGGAGGGAAAGGACTTAAAGATGGTCTTACCTCTTTAAGAATAATACTGATCACCAGGGACGAATCTTCTCAAGGGCTATCCTAGGCTCTAGTCCACCCCAAAGATTTTTTTATCTATTGTAAAAAAGTTTTCACTGTTAGATTATTACACATTGGTTCTTTTTGTAAAATTTTTTTTACTTAGCCCACCCTTTCCACACCTAAAGCCCAGCCCACCTCCTTTTCCTGGATCCGTCCCTGCTGATCACATGTTGTGCAGTTGTTGATATCACCATTCCTCCAGTAAAGCAACAGAGCTTAGTCTCAATTCAACGAGATAGATCTAGAAGCAGCGAAAGCAATCAAAGGCTTGAAAGTGACATAGAGGTCATTGTTGCATTGGCAGCAATAGACATAGCCAATGGCGAAGGTACATTAATCAACATAGGAGGACACATGATTAACAAGTGTGAGATAGGTGATTGAGCAATGAAGGTCTTCAAGGCATTGTCATTCAGCAAGAGTTCCATGGTGTGGTTGAAGAACCTGATTTGGCGGATGAGGGTGAGGCCATGACAACTCACAATTGTGAGGAGTTGTGGTCAAAACATGTGTGATGAGAGATTGGATTGGATGTAAGCAGGTGAATGAGGGCATTGATCTTGCACTATTGTGGCCGCAAACATTGTATAAGATGGGTGGTGCCACCTTATCCAAAAGAAAAAGTCATAGGTCGTTAGAGAAGAGAGTCGCGCTAGAGGAATTAGTGGCAGACGACCATGAAAACCTAAACCAGTGTTCTAAAATGGCCTTCTTGCTAGATTAATTGCTCAATTAGTGGGGGCAAAGGACTTCCTCTTTGATGTTGAGGTGGAGGAACGAGCAAGCCATGACAAGCACTAACATTGGTAGTGTCTCAGTTAGATATACAAGAATAGCCTAAGTTGTTGCCAATTGGTTTTGATGAAGGAAGAACACCCCCCATGTTTGCTAACACACATCCATTGCTAGAGGGACTTGAATTGGAGAAATCAACAGATGGAGAGAGATAGAAATTGAAGAGTAAAAGAGAGATGTCTTGGATAAGGGGAGGCCGCTAGCAACAATGGTGGTAGCTCCCCGCGCGCCCCCCCCCCCCCCCCCCCCCCCCCCCCCCCCCCCCCCCCCCCCTCTAGTACCATGTAGAGTTGAGCAAAAGTGAATTTTCTTTTACATTCATTGTGACTATTACATCGATATATAGAGTACAATATACTTCTAATTTATGCATTTGGTGAACAATTCTGTTAGCTAGTAGCCTATCGGCCCTATTACTCTTACCAAACATTAACAAGCTAGGAATTGGTTTAGCCTATATGATCATATGCAGTCATATCTGAATTTTTTGTCGTCCCTTGCGGCCAATAAGTGGATTAGACAGAAGCTTTTAAGACAATGTTATCAAGTTCTTTTTCATGCGCTCATTGTCCAGTAGAATACCTCTGTTTGGAACTCCTTTTCACCTTGGCTTGAATCACTTGCAAGCATCTTAACAGCCACCAATTCACCTGTAGGCATTGCAGCTTTATATACTGGCCCAAAAGATCCCTGCCCTAGTACCGTTGTAAAGTTCTGCGTGGCTTTCTTAATGTCCCTGATTAGCACATTAGCAATCTCTGAATGATTAAACAAGTGCCTTATCAAACTGCTATTTTATTGCCCTATCGTACTGAAAGAAAATGACTTTACCAACACATTGTTCAAAAATATGCAAAAGTTTTGATCATGCAACACAGGATGAGGTTCTTTTATATCATGTCTATCAATTTTATTATGTATACAAGTCTAGGAATGTAAGATTCATTGTTACATAGTCATGTATGAAATTCCTATTAAATCCTTAAAGCATGAAATATCAGAAATCACAGAATGTAAATATGTGCTAAATGGTCATCAAGCATGAATAGTCATTAAGTGAGCTAAATTGATAGAAAGAATATTTTGCTTTTCCTACATTGAACCACATCTTGCTTACACAAAGAACAATATGCATCCATTTTTCAATTTCTAGTGCTAAGAAATACTACAATGTGTCATTCTTTGTCAGTCTAAGCTATGAAGGATGCAAATGAGGTAGGCTAAATAATATGTATGAATAAGAACTGTTTAGGGAGCTAATGGTCGAGTTCAGTTTTAGAAAAGTACCAATAAAAAGGAAAGAGGTTAACTCAAGTTGGGTGAAAGAGGCTAATCAATAGCATGAATGCAGTATGAATAAAAACCAACAGATAACAATTGAAAAGATTTTTTTTTAAAAAAAAACATACTTGTATGAGTATCTTGGAATGGATGAAAGACGAGCAAGAAGGTCTTTATTTTGTTGTGGATTCCACTGAGCATTCCTCTTTGCCATGTATAGCTTGCCAGAATCAATTTGAGAAACAGAGATTGATGCACTTGAATCAATGCTTGTGTGAACTCCATTTGCATGTATAGGAAGAGTTGCTGAGCTGATATCTTTTGGATGAAGCTGGCCCCAAGAACGCTTTCGGTAGAGCCTCATGAAAATCAGAACACCACAACCTATCAAAATTCCAACTACAACACCTACTGAAACCCCTATAGTGATCTTCAATGTCTGATTCTTCATTTCTTAAGACCTTTAGATTCTCACAAGAAGATAAAATTTTGAAGGCCTACAATGCAGAATGTAGAATATCAAGTTTTTCATCAATCAATATGTTTATAGAAATAGAGTACCACAATCCCAATAATTTAGGCCAACAAAACTACGTATCGTCCAGATGGTTTCAACAACACAATTTTTGCATATAATATTAGCAAGTAAAATGCAAATAGATCATCCAAGTCACACAAGGAATTTACATAAAAATTCCACAAATGAAGCGAGAAAGGCCAACTGAGAATTACCCTGTACGATCTGCAACACGCCCAAACAGAACTAGCTTTCGCAATCTAGTTCAACTTGCATTCAACATCACTACTGTTGAGGTCTGCAAAATGACCCAAAACAACAAATTACAGGGAATTAGTTCGAGCAATCACTTCGATTCCGATGCCCAAATCCCTGTACAATCAATCACAACGAAAATAAAAGCGAAAAAACTAAAACTTCTCCACAAACTCAAGATTCTAGGGTACTCGATCATCCGAGAAAGAAAAAGGAAAGTAAGTTCCTTATCACCTCATCGCCAAAACACAAACTTTACCCAACAAAACAATAGGAAAAGGAACACGAAAGGAAAATCCCGACCTAATAAATTGACACGAAGCGGCTTGCACTAGATGGAAGCTAAAACCCCCAGTCAGCTCAGCATCAAATACACGCCGCTCGAGCAAAGCAAATGAATCCCACTTAGAACTTCTCGCCCTTCTTGTCCGCATCAATCGACTGGTTGTTCTCATCGACTTGGAGAAGAAGAAGCCGAAGCGATGGACTCGATCGAGGAGAGCCTGAGACGATGGAGTCAAGCGAAAGTATACGACGAGGAACAGCGATACGATGTAATCGCAGATCTATATAGAACCGGCCAACCCCATGGATTGCACACTTGAACCGGCCGGTTCGGACCGGACTTTAGTTTGGTTGCGTTCTGGTTACTGGTTACTAAAAGAGGGTTTAAGGAACATCGGAAACGAACCAACACTTACTACCGAATTGTTATTAAAGTTTAATTATTTTTTATTTTTTAAGATAAAAAAAAATGCTCAGGGAGGTGCCATGTCAGACATTCTTAGTAGATTTGGTCAACAAATCCGAGCCAATAAAGAATATGACAAATGTCAAAGTCGTTGACTAAGATTGATCATTATTTGACCACCCCACAAGCTCGTTAGAAGAAATAAGAAAAAAAATCAATGAGGCGTCCTTTTTCATACGAATCATATCTTATTCTTCCTTGTTCATCTATATTGTATGATATAAGATTCATTCTTAGTAGATTTGGTCAACAAATCCAAGCCAATAAAGAATATGATAAATGTCAAAATCGTTGACTTATATTGAGCATTATTTGAGCACCCCACATGCTCATTAGAAGAAATGTCGTAACCAACTGCACTTTCTCAATTTATCTCCTCACAGATGATCGTGAAGTCGACCGTGTGGGGCCGCTAAGGTGGTGGATCCACAATGCAGAATAGAAGAAATGAGAAAACTGTAAAGGGAAAAAAGATCAATGAGGCCTCCTTTTTCATACAAATCAAATCTTATTTTTCCTTGTTCATCTATATTGTATTCTCATATATAACACTAAATTTTAAGATACATTTGATTTAAATTATCATAATATTAATTATGTGATTAATAAATAATCACATAAATAAAATTGTAGAATATAAAATATAATCTAATATTATTTGGTTCAACTTATTTATTTAGAAAAAAATATAATCAATTTAATATTACTATATTGCCCTTGATTAAATTTATTTTTAGAATAAATTAAATTAAATTAATAATATTAATATTAATGATGATAATAAATTAGTAATATATAACAAATAAAGATAATTTATTTATAATTTTTATAAAATTAAAATAAATTTATATATTTTTAATAAAATAATTTATTAAAATAATTATTTTAATAAAATAATTCATTAAATTAATAAATAAAATTTATTAATTTAATTCTTAAAATTTAAAATAAATTTATATATATTAATAAAATTAATTCATTAAAATAATTATTTTAATAAAATAATTTATTAAATTAATAAATATAATTCATTAATTTTATTTTTTAAAATTTAAAATAAATTTATAAATGTTTTAATAAAATAATTATTTTAATAAAATAATTCATTAAATTAATAAATATAATTCATTAATTTTATTTTAATAAAATAATTCATTAATTTTATTTTAATAAAATATATTATTAAATTAATATATATATAATTCATGAATTTTATTTTTTTAAAATTTAAAATAAATTTATATATATTAATAAAATAATTTATTAAAATAATTATTTTAATAAAATAATTTATTAAATAAATATAATTTATTAATTTTATTTTTAAAAATTTAAAATAAATTATCGCTTTTAAATTTATAAGTATTTAAATTAAAATTTATTGAATTAATTAACTCAATTTCAATTAAGTATCATAATACATTTCAATTAATTCAGTTTTAAAATCGAAGGGTAATCATGAAAAAAAATTCATTAACCTTTGAAATTGTAGAAAATCTTAGGCTGCTATACAAGGTAATCACATTACTAGGTTATAACATATTTGCTGATGTGGCAGTGATACTGCATTACTTGAGAATCAATCATAATCTAAACCAAATAAGGTTATCATTATAATCTTAAACAGATAATCAAGATTATAAACAATAACCTCTAACCAAGACTAGGACTAAACTAGTAGTAGCTAAATTATTTGTTGTTCTTAAATAATTTTATATTATTTTCTTTTTTAACTCACTTTATTTGTTTTCAAGGATTCACCCGTTTCTATTGATGTTTTTTCTTATATTAAGAGTTTCGAACAACAGGGAGTGTCTTCCTCATCCACTAGGTAAAGCATAAATTAAGGACGTCATTGTAAGCTAGAAGCACAAAAGGTACAGGACACTGCATTGTATTCCAATCCACCAAAATTTGACCTTAATATTATAGCACAAGACGAAGATGAATTATCGTATTAGCTAGTTGAGGTAGCATATGATTTAAAAGCAAGTTGAGATTATTTTAATTGTGTCCTTAGTAGATGAAGATCAGTGTGTATTTAAGCATTTTAAAAATGATCACTCAACACTATTGATTTCTATGCATATGATATTAGTATGAAAGTTTTAATCTAAATGAGCCAAACTTAATTGAGATGGCAATCCAACCTTACATAGCCGATGACACTTTCATAATGGATGTGGTTGTCGAAGATAAGGAGAGCAATGGAAAATCACCAAAAGTTGATTAAGTGCTCTCTAATGGAAAAAAGATTTAAAGGATTATGTGATATTTAAAGACTTTGTGATCAAACACATGGAGACAAGAAGTTATAAAATGAACTATGTTTGCAAGGTTAACCTTATTCTTCGAGAATTATTGCTAGATGGCCTAGAAAATTTCAAATCATTATATTTAACAAATTGCACGCATGCTTATTATCTATGAAAGGTTAAGACTACAAACTGCACTAGTTCTTGAGTTGCCAGTGAGATTCAAGAACAAGTGATGACTAATGAAAAGTATACTCTAAAGATGATTATAGTAGACATTTAGAAAAGATTTGAAGTGACAATATCATACTAAAAAGTTTTAAGAGCCAAACTCCAAGCAATTGATTAATGTACATAGGGATACTAGAAAGCTTTATGAGCCAAACTCCAAGCAATGATTAATGTACATAGGGATTATGATGAATCGTATAATGATCATTATGCATTTGCTAGAAAATTAAAGTTGGAGAAAATTCGACGCTGGTGCATGTAAGGTCCACACATGATAGTCATTTTCAGCATGTTTTCTAGTCTATTGGGACTTGTATGAGTGTATTTGTTGAATTCTTACATTCAAGTATTGGTATTGATGTCTGCCACCTTACAGGAAAGTATCTTGGTGTTCTTATAATGACAATTGGCATTGACAAGTCCTATTGATTATTCCCAATTACTTTTGCAGTTGTAGAAATTGAGAGCGGGCTTGCTTGGGAATGGTTCTTGTCCAAACTTTGAAATGAGATAGGGGATAAATGCATATCAATTATAACTGATTAAAATTCTGGCATAATACATGATGTTAAAGATATATTTCCAGAGTCACACCATAGTTACTATCTTGTGCACCGGTCCAAGAACTTAGTATTAGATTGTAAAGATAAAAAAACTTGGAAAGTTGCTATGGCAGCAACACATACATGCACTGAATTAACTTATAATGAGTGCATGGATAAGATGAGGTTGTACGACCCTAAGAGCTATGAGTGGGTTGCCAAAGTGGAGAAGAGAAATGCACTAATGTCTACTTTCTTGGACTAGGTACCACATGTTATTTACTAACGGTTCAAAGTGCATAAATGCAATCCTGAAGCCCACACGTGAATTACCAATGTTGCATGATAGAGTACACTAAGAGAAAGTTATATAAATGGTTTCATTTACACAGGAAGATTGGTGAAAATTTATCAACTAAGATGACTCTTTATATTGAAGATCTACTAAAAAATTTTAGCGGTTGAGGCATGTGTTATAGTATTCACCCTTGTTCCAATACAACATTCCAAGTAAGCACCTATAATGAAATTTATGTTATTGATTTGTTGGGGAGATATTGTAATTGTCGTAAGTTCAACGTTTATGGTTTCCCATGTTCTCATGCAATATGTGCAATTGAGCATACTTATCAAGATTCTTACAACTAGTGTGAAAATTACTATTTGATATCATACTATAGAATCACATACAGTGATGTTATCCATGGAACTAGAAATAAGGAGTATTGAATATGTTGACCCACTAATCCCTAGTTGCTCTCAGGTGTCATGTACAACTAGGAAGACAACGAAAGACGCACATTGAAAGTAGACACAGTGGTAAGATTTATAAAATGTGTATAAGGTGTTCATTTCTAAGTCATAATCGTCAATCTTGTAGGAATCCTCCATCAATTTGAATACATGATGGTTAAAATAGACTTTTATGCATTTTGTATGAGGTTTAAAAGATATAAATACATATTTGGTATATATAAATTGGCAGACTCATACATTTACAATAATTTATGAGACTATTATACATTTATAATATTCATATTTATTGACAGACTTATAGTTTCATGATAATTTAAATATTTACAATGTTTCATTTACAGTTACATAATTTGTTTGACAATTTCTTGATTTTAATTTTTATTATTTTCATGATATGTTTATAATATCGAAGTTACAATTAAGTGTTATAGCAATTATGGAATCGTAGCTGCTATAATATAAATGTTGTGTGAACAGGTTAAGTTTACATTGTAATATCTATGAAACCGTAGTTGCTATAACATGAATGTTATTGAATAGGATAAGTCTGTGTGGTAGCGCTGCTACAGTTTCATAACTACTACATAGAGCCGTCAATTTGGATTAGGTTCGTCGGGTTGACCCGCTGTTGAACAATTTAAGCGGGTTGGATTGAAATTTTATCAACCCATTTTAAGGTGAGTTCAAGTGGATCGACCCGCCTAGACCCATGATCCACGTGGGTCGGCCTACAACACGCGTGGGTTGGCCCGCGGATTGAGAAAATTTATTTTTTTTCAAAATTTAAAATTAAAGAAGAAAATTCAATGAATTAGTGGGCTTGACCAGTCTAAACCGCAATCCAAACTTAAAAATTTTAACTTAACTCGTTTAAATTATAATCCAAATTTAAAATTTTTAAAATTTTTTATATTTTTATTTTTTGACAGGTCTGTGAGTTGGCCCTTCTAACCCACAATCTGCCATAAGTTGGGTTGAATTGGAAATTTTGCAATCCACCAAGTTGGTGGGTCGGCCTGGCCCACCCCGCCATATCATGAATTTCTGATAGGTCGACTCACCCCATCATGAGTTGGCCGGTTTGACAGCTCTACTTCTACAACATGAATATTGATCAACATGAATGTTGTTGAACATGACAAGTCCATGTTATAGCAGTTACGGTTAGGGGTGAGTAAAAATTCGATTAAACAGAATAAACCAATCAAACCGACCGAATTTAAAAATTCAATTTAGTTATTTCAGAATTTCAATTATTTTTTTTAAAAAAATTAGTTAATTCGATTCGATTTTGGTTTTCAAATTTCTTATTCGGTTAAATCGAATAAATCAAATTAATCAAAAATAATAATTTATAAATTCTTAAATTAGTAAACTTATAAATTCCTAACTAATTGATAAAGTTTTTATAATATTTAAAATTTTTTAATTATTTTGATTAATTTGGTCGAAAATCAAATTAATCGATATTTTATCGGTTTCGTTTGTTCGATTTTTATTTGAAAATTCGATCGGTTCGATTAGTTTTAAAAAATTTGGTTCGGTTCGATTTTGACTAATTCAATTAGGTTTGATTTAGTTTTAACCGAATACTCAGCTCTAATTATGGTTTCGTAGCTGCTACAACGTGGATGTTGTTGAACATGAAAGTCCATGTATAGTAGCTATGATTTCGTAACTATTATAACGTAAATATTGTATGAATAAGTCAAGTTCACATTGTAGCAGCTATGAAAATTGTAGCTATTATAAAGTTATAGCATCTACGATTTCATAGCTGCTACAATGTGAATCATGTTAAACAGATAAGTTTGTGTTGTAGTAACTATGATTTCATAGTTATTACAATGTAAATATTAAATGAACAAATCAAATTCACGGTGTAACAACTATAGTTACATAGCTGCTGCAACATTGTAGCAGCTATAAAGTTTCATAGCTGTACAACGTGAATATTAGGTGAACAGTTCAAATTCGTTGCTACAATGTGAATGTTGGTGAATAGGTCGAGTTAATGTTGTAGCAGTTACAAAATTGTAACTACTGCAATGTGAATGTTAGGTGAATATGTTAAATTCGCATTGTAACAGCTACAATTATGTAACTATAATATGTATGTAGTATGAATAACTTTGTAGCAGCTATGGTTTTATAGTTGTTACAATGTATATGTAGTGTGAATTGTAGTTGCTAAAATATTATAGTAATTTCGATTTTGTAGCTGCTACAACATGAGTTGCAACTGAATGTATGAATCTCATTATCATAATTCTGAAAATAGCAAATATTTAACTATAAATATTGAAGCTACAAATCTTGTAATGTATCAGGATTTGAAATGATAAAGTAAATCTATCAATCACTGAAACTATGAATATTTGAAGTTTTTTAAAATTGTAAAATGAATGTGTGAAACTTTAAAACTGTGAATACTTGAAATTCTCTAAAATTGTATAACTAACCTGTTAAGACATTAAAACTATACCTATACAAAACTCTCTGAAACTGTAAAATAAATCTCTAAAACTATAAATCTTCAAATTATTGAGCATCATGAAACTGTACATCATGAATATGTAATTCTAAAATTGTAAAAATAAAATTCTAAATTGTAAATCACCAAACTGCCAAACTGATCATAAAACTATAATTTGAAACAAAAATAATGAATTGTTCAGCTCAAACTTAATATAACCAAAACTCAAACACAAATATTCCTACATGCATCATGAGAATAGTATATCATACAACAACATCAAATTGTGTTTTACAAACATACAAACAAAAAAACCCCACATTGATCTTGTAGAGATCAAAAAATATTAGTTTATCATTTTATATCAAAGGTTCCCTACCTAGTTTGTATCTGTCATAATTTTGTGTCCAACCATAAATCTATAAGCTTTCATTACATATTGTCGGAACCGAGTTAGTCTACATAACATTAAACTCTCGGCATAGCGCATCATAAATAATGCACAATCTAACTTGCAAGATAAAGTTTTTTAACTTTATAGAATCTAATTGCAATCGTTAATATAAAACCTAAATAAATACTTACGATTGAACTTGTGTTGGGCCCTTGACTTGTTTCCCAGTAAACTCTCGTGACAAACTAACTACTAACCTTGGATGTCAGTTGTCAAAGTATGACACATGTATATTCTTAAAAAATGACACCTACAAATGAATGGCATTAGTAATCAATACATACCAAGAGCTTATTGTAATAGAATCAATAATTGAGTACTTACAATTTTATCAAAAATAGAAGTGCAATACTGTGTAAAGTCGAGAGAGTTATAGTGAATAAATTGACCTTCCTCAAGGTCTATAAATCATCTTGATTATTAAGAAGGCAGAATATATCTTCTCTTCATCAATTTTTGTAGTTTGTTGAAATGCTTGAGCATACATTACTGAAAATAAGTTATGTGTAAAAAAAGACAATTATAAGTGGAATATATGTAAGAGAAAATAACTTTAGTTCAGTTAGTAAAATATTTACAGCAAACTCAACCCCACAAAATATGAATAAATAGTATGGCGTGTAAGAGGTTTTGGCTTTATTTGCTATAATTATAAAATATGAATTTGTACAATCACTATGGGTGTATTGTATCCTATTAAATATTATCATGAAAGAGTTCATATATAACACGAAAGTTGAGTTGGACCATACTGGAAGCATTGTAGCCCTACATAAACAAATTAAGCATCAATTACTTAGCATATAAAACAATATGATAAATTATAAAATAAAGAAGAAAACTATCACTATCATAAAATAATATTCAGAGTTGCTACATTTGTAGCAGTTATGGAAATTCTATATGTTATATCAAGTTTTAAACATGTAAGTGGTTCTAACAAATTTTCACTGATGATAGAAAAATTTAACATTTAGTATGTTATTCTCAATACAACATGTACATATTGAAAACTACTTATCCTTCTCTTAACAATACACTTAAAAAGACAAACAAATTACTCATTCTTGTCTTAATAATACATACTTATGCAACTTTAAAACCAACTAATCCATTTTAATTGACTGAGCTTCAATAATGCATCTGCTATCACAACATTTTTATTATTCTTAAAATATGTTTTTGCTTGCTGAACAAAGACAAGACAAATATATCATTAAGAAATTAACAATAAAAGACTTAACTACAGTCAACCATATTTTTAAGACTTTGGATTTTAGACTGTCAATATCAACATAACATTGATTTGATGAAATTGTGATAGATTTGTTCAATGGGACAGGGGCTTCTAGTTCTTCATGCTAAACAATATCCTTCCCTTTCTTTTTCACCTTAGTTGTCTCATGTGCAGGCATAAGAATTGTAGTAGTTTGCTTACTATCAACTCTCTTTCTTTTGGGTGCTTGTTCAAAAATAATAGTTGGTAGTCCCCCAACACTCTTTCTAGCAAACCTCTTTATCCTTGTATTTCTTGGTGGATTGGACCCTAAGACTTCTTTATCCTAAGCAGGGGCTCTTCTGATACTTTGCTCTGCAACAAAGTTTAAAGCTCTACTATTTTAATGCCCTTTTTAGCTATGATTCTATCCTTTTCAATTATAGTCTTGTCCTTCTCAATAATACAAATTTCACTATTACTAACACTCCTCTCTAACAAATCAATAAGTTCTCTTATGTTGGGATTACAATCAAAGTCCCATATTGAAAATACATGGAGATCATGAGCATGTAAAATGGAAGATATCTCCATTGGTATGAGGTATTTTGGGTAAATCTTAAAAATAAAAATATGAGGACTTAGGCCTAAAGTGAACAATATCATACCATTATATATATATAGAGATATGTTAATTCTATCGGTCCTAACAATTGGTATCAAAGCTATGATTTATGTGGAGTCATTTGAGGAACCTCAGAAAAAATGAAGGAGATACAGGAGGCCTGGACTATGGGGATAATGGTAGAAGGACCGAATACTAGACAGTCTTAAAGCATCAAGAGGATCGAATATCGAGGCAAGAAGGGCTTGGTAGATCAAGAGATCTGACGTTAAAGGGAAGGATTATTGGGATTACAATCAAAGTCCCACATTGAAATACATAAAGAAGATGAGGATCGAACATCGAGGCAAGAAGGGCTTGGTAGGTCAAGAGATTTGACGTTAAAGGGAAGGATTATTGGGATTACAATCAAAGTCTCACATTGAAAATACATAAAGAAGATGATAGATTTATAAGATGAAAGATACCTCCATTGGTATAAGTCCTTTTGGGTAAAATCCAAAAATAAAACCATAAAAGTTTAGGTCCAAAGTGAATAATATTATACCATTGTGGAGATATGATGATTCTATCAGTCCTAACATCTTACTATTTGATCATCAATTTGTATAACTCTATGATTCTTATATGTTCATACATCCAAACCTGCAATACGTACAATAAGAATGGTTATAAATTTTGAATGAAGTTAAAATATAATAACTTATAGTCAAGAGTTGTGCAAATCCTTTCGACATAGGATTTTGGTTTTCCCTCAAGGCCCTCTGGCTTGGGCTTCAATAATAGCATCATAACAATGGCCTCCATCTATGGAGTCATATAATCTTAAAAAGTCTTATATCAATTATATTAATCTAAATTGTTAAAATCATCTACACAATCAATTAGTAATAGTATTGTAATTTAGATACACGTTTAGAAGTAGAAAATAATATGCAAATAAAAAAATATAAAATAAAAAGTTGACACAATAGAAGATCAGATTTGAGGCAATGGTTGTTTACTGATGCTCATCAGTTTTTTCTCTAGTTCCTGCTTTGAACAATTATGATCTATGAAATGTTGAAGGCAGAGTGGGTGGAGCCGACATCTAAATATAAAGGAACTTCATCTCCATGGTTTGGAAGTCTTAGGATCAGTGCAAGATCTTTTCTTGCAAATCTAATCTTTTGATTTTGAAAGATGAAACACTTAGCTTGATAATTCTAATTATTAAACATATTTTGTACAAGGCCTCTGATATTTGAATTATCTAGTATATCTAGGACTCAAGCAAATGAACTTCTACTTATCAACTCCATATTTTGTCATTAGGTTGTATTGATGATATGAAAGACTTAAATTGGTTGACGTTACTTTTCCATTGTATTTTCTTACGATATGCATGAGAAATAGAGCTTTTGTAGGAAGAGCTTCCTTCGGAGGTTAGAGCACTATACATCATTTAATTCTGTAAAATAAATACTTGATATCTTAGTGAAACATTGATATGTTAGTTTTGAACAATAGCATAATATATGAGCTAGTTCTGATGAGGATACAATATTATAGCAATTAAGGATCAATAGCTACTACAACTAGACTGGAAGTGAACCTTGTAGCAATTATGGATCAATAGCTGCTACAACTAGACTAAACTCTCAACCTTGTAGTAGCTATGACTCAATTGTTGCTACAACTACACTATAACTTGAAGCTACAAAGGATGAAGTAGATATGGACTCCGATATAGTAAGGTAATATACAGATCCTAAACCCTGAATCATTCTGAACTTTGGACCTCATCTGATACTGTAAATCATCAAGTGAATCCTGAAGCTTAACAAACACTAAACCCTAAACTTATCCTAAACTACAAATATACCTTCAACAATAGATAGGAAGATGAGATTGCAGCAAGCGATGGAGTTGATCGACAAAGACGATCCAGAGCAAAAGTGGAGTCCCAAACCTTGACAAACACCAAACTCTAAAACGTCATAAAAATGCAAACATACCTAACACAGAGAGAAAGCTGAGGAGATGACAGGTAGGTAGTATAGTGGAGTTAATTAAGGAAGACGAGATAGAATGAACGAGCGAGGCATTTTGAAGTAGTAAGGAGAATTCGAAGGGCTACGTCTGGTCTAGTTTTCCTTTGATATATGATTTCAATAAAAATGAACGCCCCTTTGATTTTTGCCCATTATAAAATTTGCTTTGGAGGAGTAAATTGCACGACGATCAATTCTGCAAAGCAAGTTGAGTGATGGATTATGCGGGACAGATTTGTTAAAGTGAGGAAGGGTAGAATCTCAATAAAATCGAGACAGTGCCCTCCTCTATAGTCGTCAATTACAGCTTCCTGATTTACTTCTTTATAGATGATCGTGGGATCAACCGTGTGAGGCTGCTGGGGTGGCGGATTCCACCTTTTGCTGAAGAGTAATGGATTATGAAATTTCATGAATTTGTTTATGGGAAATGTTTTCAATATTTATTTTTTGAAAAATGGAAATCGATTTAATTTGATTCAATTGAAGGAAAAATTTTAAATTAAATTTCAATTAGATATACATACAATTGCCACTTAGTAAGACCTGATCTCATTCTAAAGTAGTAGTTATAAGGATGGTTAATTAACCTAGAACACTGATTGTATCAATTAATTATTTGTTCGAAGCAATCATGGTTTGGTTGGCTTAAGTATTATTGTATGTGTGGTTTTCTTAGAAAAGTAGGAATTGTGCAATTTTGCTTGCCTTCACTAAGCCATGGCCCCCTTCCCCGCAATGGCCTAGCTAGCTCACGGTGACGATGGCATCATCATCCTATCGATCGACTAGTTGCTTTCGAGGATGATTCAATTTCCAACTCAAAATTAAACTTTGAATAAGTATTTAATTGGTGCAAAAATCAAATCAGATAGCAACCTTCCATTTGCAAAAGCAAGCAAGTAGACGAAGTTGGTGGTACTGTATGTATAATTAAGAAGGTAGGTAGGTGCAGTCGAGAAGCTAATTAAGAGCATTCCATTCCATTCCAGTAATTCGATCGGCAACCGAGAACAAAGCTGAGGAAGAAGAAGCGTCTCGGACTTGCTCCTTCCTGTCCCAATCGCTCCATTGACAGTGCATGCATCGCAGCATATACATATATATTTGTTTAATCCTGGTGGCTAATCGAGCTTTATCACCCACATTATTTTTCTCAGTGCAGCAACATCGATCAGTATATATCTGCTGCTGTTCTTGCATTGCATTGCATGCGTGTGATTTTGTCAGTCCACTAATTAATTGCCAACTTTTATCAGACAAAGCTTGTTAATCATTCCCTAATTAATCGATCATCTGGTCTTCTTCCACTAAAGCAAGCCCAAACAGATAGCTTTATTCTTTTTGGTGATGTATTAACTCTTTTTGTCCAGTGGAAGAATGGGAGATTAATTATTGGAGGTAGGCAAGCAAATTTAATTCATTAATTTATCCTCGAAGAGGCCATCCCATTGGGCTGCCTGAACACATCACATCACTAAAAAGGATATATGAGTACGAATGAGAGGAAGGAAAGTTGAGGTTGTGGGTTGCTAGTGGAGCCAATTTGGGATTGCTTTCATGATGATGCAACTTCTTGTACGTTCCACGGCAGTAATCAACATTAATACCTTAAAAATACTGAATAAAACTTGTTAGATGTAGGAGAAGAAGATGGAGCTTGCTTGCTTGCTTGAGTCGATAAATATGAGTATACTACTTTCATCCATTCATGATGCTCTCTCTGATCTCAACCTCCGCGAAGATAAAATATGATAGTTTCTGTTGAAGGTATTAAGTTTAGAAGAGATATAATCTTTACACTTACACTTGGGACACAAATCTTAACCCAAGCTGTGAGTGCAATAAAGGGGAGATTTATTGTAATGCAACCTTTGCCAAAGTTGATTTGCCTGCTCTGTTCCTGCATGGCAGGCAGAGTTTGATAGGAGCTTTTATTCTCTTCACTTGTTTGTCGTAAAGTATTTAATTTATTTTAGATTCGGATTGACTTGACTCGATTACCTTGTCGAACAAACTTAGACGCTACAAAGCTTTACTCGACTTGACTCATTGACGGCCCTGCACAAACTTGAGGTTTTCTGTTCCTGTTGGACACATTAGTCAATGGGAATACTTGATGAGCCAACAGAAAATCAGGCATGGTTTCATAAAACACAAAAGGACAAACTGATCCGATCGACGAGAGTATAAACTGAAAATGGAAGCAGAGAGACGATCATAGAACAAAAGGAGGCAAGTGGCAGAGTCAAAAGGAGAGTGATAAAGAAGATTGTGGTGTCTGAGAACAAGACAAAAGCTCATGTGTTGGAGGACAATGGAAGCACACTTTGGTCTGCATCAAATCAAGCCAATTCTAAGATTTTCCTGTCTTGTAATGAATCAAAAGATTCTGAGATTGATCTTTTACCCTGCATTGGATTCTCCTTGTATTTGGAAGGATTCTCAATCCGATCTACTAATGATGAATAATGACAAAAACCGACTGTGGTAAAACTGATTCACTCGTCCTACATTACTGCTGAGCAAACTCGAAAGTTAAACAGATCAAATGTCAACAAAATGAATAATTTAATCATAATGCTAAGCTACACAGCAAATTGTTTGCCTGGGACATGATGAGAATGTTGACGTGCATGTGGTAAAGTGGAACTTGCATTTCATAAAGCTAATCGGCATCTAAACACGTCTATCTGGAAGAAAAGGATCCAGCATTAGTTTGAGGTGATTTACTGAGATGAACAAAAGATTGATTAAACCGAATTAAATGAGGTTTAGTCAGGGCACTTTTGGCTACCTAATTATCCATTCCTTTCAGAACCAGGGCAGTGGATGCCTGATAATTGACAGTATTATCCTCTCTTTGAGGAAAGAGGAAAGTGCTCAATAAGCTAATAATCCAGCAATCCTCTCACTTTTCTTTTTTTTTTTTTTATTTTCTCTTTCGACTCCGTGCTCAATGATCCAATGCACGAAAGCGATAACCATGCTTTTGTGTTTTAGCCCATGATCATGGCGAGCATCGTCCACCATCCAGAGTAAAATAATTTGGCTTCCTTTTTCTGATGATAAATCTAAAGTTGTGACAACAAAATCCTGAACGCCACGGCTTGAAAGTGATTCGTAGACATTTTTTTTGAAGTGAAAGAAATCGTTCGACTTGTTAATTAAAGATCATCAACACACAGAACAATCCACTGAATCAAGATCACTACTGTATGATCATCTTTACATTGAGAGCCTTCATGGAGGACAAAGTGCTGATGGTATCGTTGAGACGTCTTTATCGTCTTGGTCTCTCCACTCTATAAATTGTCCTCAAGATTCCTTCAACTTCAATAAGCCACATCCAAAGCTTGCCGCCATGAGATGCCTCTCGCCTTCGAGCCTCACATATTTCATGCCTCAGAGCAGTAGCGTCGTCCCCTGTTTCCACTTGGCCGGTGGCACTCTCTTTGGCTGCCACTCTCAGAGCCAAGTCCAAAGCCTGCCATTGACGCAGGAACTCAGACTTCCGAACTCTGGTTTTCTGGCGGTGGAGGAGGGAGAGCAGAAAAAGCTGAGCCTTGCGGAGGAGAGGCGGAAGAGGAGGATGATGTCGAACCGGGAGTCGGCGCGCCGATCGCGGATGCGAAAGAAGAGGCAGCTTACTGAGCTGTGGTCGCAGGCGGTGTGTCTCCGGTCAGCTAACTGCCGGCTTCTCGACGACTTGAACCACGCTCTGAGAGAGCGCGACGAGGTTCTCCTCGAGAACGACCAGCTCAGGGAACAGGAAAAGGAGCTGCGGAAGAAGGTCGAGAGCCTGCAAGCTCGAGGCAGCAGCAACGCTCCAAACAATCAAGAAGAGCTCTGCACCTGATCAGGATGACTTGAGAGCTGATACTTGGTGTTCCAAACTTGATGATTTTCTTTGAGAATTAATTCTAATCCGTGTTGGGTGTTCATCACCAGAGGTGGCTGGCTGGAGTCGATTTCTTTCGATCGGAAAAATCCAGAAATGGCAACGACAAGAAGCCTTTGAACGAGATTGTGTTCTTGCTGTCCTTTTTAGGGAGAGATGAACTTTTGAAGATGCAGAGTCTTGGTGTTGACTTAAGTACACAGTTCGTCCTATCTCTTAGATTATTTTCCTTCATTTGATCATGATTGTCCAATGATAATTACTATTTAAATAGATTAGGATCGTCTTAAAGGATGCTACCTATTGAGCATATATCTTAATTATAAAATGTTAGTCGTGGAAAACCCGGGGCCATGGTGCATCCAAAGATTGAGTGTCAGTCTCAACTTCCGTATTCGATCCCCCCCTATGATATATTCATGAGACTACTGAGATTTTTTTTTTTTTAGGATGTCAAGCATATGTCTTAATTATAAAATGTTCGTAGCTTTTTTTTTCCTTTTTCAAAAAAATATAAAAAAACACATTTCATAAGAGAATTAATTTTATCAGTAATCTTAATGACTATTAATCCAACTTGAAAGTTTAAATGTTTTGGAGTTTCAGGTCAAATTTGAAAAGAAGATTCAATTTAAATATATAATACAAAAAATATCTATAATATTTCTGTTATATAAAAATTGTAAATGTAATAACAAAATATCCTAATATTGATTATATTTTACACATGTATAAAGTGGCTAAATTTTTCAGAATTTCTTAGACATAAGACTTTTTAAATTAAAAAACAACAAGCAAGATCAATGGTTTATTTCAGCAACACACACACTAGCACATAGATGGTGAAACAACTTAAAAGGAAGAACGATGCATAGATTCGAGATTATTCAATAATATTCCATAAAGCAGTCTCAAATCAACAACAGTTTGGCTGACTGATCAGAAAAAGCAAAGCACCAAGCCAACACAGAGACCCACGACAATATAAATTGCATACCAAGTTTAAGACACCAACTGCATGACATAGACGCACTAAGTGAATATTACTTTTAAGACGATACGTGACTACTACTTACTCTTCTTCGGACTCAGGCTCCGCATTCTGGAGCCACTCGACAAAAGGTTTCATATTCTTCCAAATAATGGAACTCTTATTAGCACCAGCCAGACCTTCTTCATACCATTTCTCTATGCATTCTTCTTCCAATATGTCCCCGTCGTAAAGGCATTTCGCCACCAGAGCAACTTCCTTCACTGCATCCCCGCTAGATTTCTCACAGAATGTCCCAATAGCACGTAGGAGACACATCTGGGATTCTTCGCTCTCCACTGCAGCCATAAGATAGTTCTTCTTTTTGTCGACCTCTTTCGCAAACCCTTTACCCACACCCGCAAACATGGCTTCAAAGAGTGCGTCCATTATCTCTTGCTGCGAACCAGAAAGAGAGCTGAGAAATGGACCAAGGTCACTAGCTTTGGCCCCTTTCTTCAGCATATCTTTGATTTCTGAAATGAGTCTGTCATGGGTGTTAGGTTTCTCTGTTATTTCGACCACCACTTTTGCCACCTCATTTTTCTTCTCTTGATTTGCTTTCTTTGTTCCCTTGCTACTCGTATCACCCGTGGAAAGCATTACCATTTCAGCAGTAGCAGCGCTCAGTTGTTCCTGGATGCGCTGGCGAGCTGCTTCAGCAGATGTATCTGTTTGCCACTGTATGCTGTCGTCGCCATCATCATCAGCAGCCTCATTGTCATCTGCTGGACTACCAGGAGGGGAAGAATGTTCTTCGTCTGAGCTTTTAGACTTCTTAGATACAACACGTTTCAAGCTTTCACTGTCTTTGGATGATACAACACCTTTCTTCTTGGTTTCTTTCTTCAGTTTTTTCTGTTCATCTGCAGCTTCTCCTTCCTTTAGCCTTTCCTTCTCAGCACGCCTCATTTCCTTCTTATCTTTTGACGACTTCTTCTGCTCCGGTGGATTTTTAAGAATAAAAGTTGTGAGCTTGTCTCTCATGTTCACATCAGAAATAAATCCACAAGCAGCACATTTGAGGGTGATCAACTGAGTTTTTGTAATTATGATATCAGTTTCAGGATTACCACACCCATAGCACTGCACATACTTTTTGATGAAGTTTTCCAAAAGGCCAGCTAATTTGGCAGTGTCATGCGCTCCATTGACAAGTGAAGTGCCAGTTTTGTCATCAAATTTTGACTGTGCACCAAGCTCACAGCCGAAATACTTGATTGTGTAAGAGGCTGGTCTATGGAGGGCTTTTGCAATGTCAACCATGTTAACAACATTAGTTTTGATACCATTTCCACGACCTTCTATCTTTGTTATCATCTTTGGCATCTTATAACGATAGAAGGCATCATCACTGTTTGAAGCACCTATATTTTGCAAAGCCATCTTCACGGATGAAGGCACTATACTATAACACTAATGTCAGGCAATTGAAGTAGAGACTAAATTTCTATTTGCCTTGATGCAATATTGAGAAGGCACTACAGTGAGAAATTCCTCTGAATTGTAGTCTTGGTTTGGGTTATACGTCTCTTGGAATGGCTCAAGATGCAAATAACCAAATTTTTCTGAAGGGCATATGTACTTTTTTCTGGACGTTGGACAATATTCTCCAAGCAACCCAATTGATCCCAAGAAGAAAGAGTCCCTTGCAGACATAAAAGATGCTCTACACTTAACACACTCCACTTTGACAGGTGATAGAGGTTGGAAGTGATGTTTGTCTTCAGTCAAAATTCAAGAAATTCTGTTTAACAGAAGACAAAGTGACTGAGGTTGTACATATGGTAATTTGCAGGTTCCATTGCAAGAAAAGACAGTCCATAGAACCAATCCAGATATAGTTGGCAGAAAAAATAACTTGCTAATTTGTAAATGACACACTCAGGTTATACTTAAATAGATTAGAAATAACACAAAAAATAGTAATTAAGCTCCCACTTACTTTTTAGATTATTTAATAGATTGATATTAATCCATTTGGACCACTAGTTTAAAGATTCTACCATTCTAGCCAAATTATCTTAGCTGATTCAATTGTGATACCCTTGTTTTTAAAGAGCTTATGCAGTGTTAGCATTAGATCGGAACAGTTACAATTGTCTTTGTTAACAACAAATAGTCAACCTTACCTTCAGTGAATTGGTAAAGCTACATCATTGCATCCCCTTTATATTCAACCAGTAGCAATAAGTAACAATATAAGAAAGAAACATCTCAAAAAATAAATGCTAAATAATCAAAAGCTGGACTTGCAAAGAATAATTGTTATAATAGAAAACCATTAAACAAATACTGTGGCATTTCTTGCTATCTTGAATAACTAAAGCAGAAAGCCAAAGTATTATGCATATTAAAGCAACAAGATTCATTGGTGTAATATATGCAAAAGGCACGAACAACATTCCTATTGAAGATGCAACTAGTCTCTGGTGGTGCTATCACTAAATAGTAAGCCGCTTAATTTTTTTAGAAAAAAAAATCATCATGAATAGCCACAATGTAGAATCATACAAATTGCTCAGTTTGTAGTTACACATATTGAAGTGCATTGAGATATATAAAGTTTATCCAATCTAATAAAGTTAATCAAGTATCCTCTTTTGCAATAAATGTAACACGTTTGACTACTTAAGGTCCCATAACTTTGTGGTAAAAGCATCATCTTCAAAACTTTAGACGAACAGTTACAGAAACCAATGCAGCATATTGTAGGAAAGCAAAGAGAGTTAAATTACAGTAGCCAACTAATAGATATTTAAAATGAACCATCTCAATCAACTAATATTGTCGAGGATATGTATTTACATCCGTAATAATTTCGTTGAGTTGAATTAGTATCACAAATTGGTGAACTAGGGAAAATAAGTGCATCTTGCTGTTTTCTCAAGCATCAGTAAATCAAAGTAAAAAAAATACAGTACAAACATATCATTCTAACACGACATACATGTTCATGACATAATCGGACATAATTAGATGAATATCATACCCGATTATTTCTCAGATCGATTCATGACCACAAAATCCAGATAAATATTCGACAATAAAGAAAACAAAATCAGATTTGAATCATAATACAAATGTCTCAGATGAGCACGATCGAGCACGAAAACTAAATCCGACAAACAAGAAGCAAACACAACCGAAAATTAATCGAACAAAGGGATCAAATAAAGAAAGAGGAGAAGGGAAGAAGGAAGGAAGCCGGTTACCTGAACGAGATCGCCGCCGAAGATCTCAACTACGAAAGGCCGATTGGGAAGGACAGGAACGAAGGGAAAGAGAGGAGATGAATATATTAGAGAGTAGGGAAGAAGGAAGACCCTCAAGGAAACCCTAAGGTCCATAGATATTTGATGCGGAACCGTCCACGCGAAGCGCGCCAGTTGAGCTTTTCCATTCCGCATACAAACTACTATGCGGGTAACGGATCAGCCGTCTGTGATTGGATGATCAAATTTTCTATTTTCCTAATACATTTAATAGATTTTTAAAATTATTTTAGTAAAGATCATGTGTTCTCCCTGCTTGAAATCAATAAAGATCAGTAAATATTTTAAAATTTATCTATTAAAAAATAATAAAATATTTTTTAAAAAATATTTGTCCTCCTCAATGAAAATTAATGGTAATTTTTTCACAAAAATTCAGAATCCTGTATTCCTCGTTGCTAACCATCACAAACACTTAAAAAATATTTATAAATTAGGCAAAAGAATTTAACTATTTTCAAGAAATTTTATGGTGCTTTAGAAGCTCCACCTTTAAGATAATCCAGACTCTCAGCGGTTGGATATGAACAGTCAAAGCGAGGGTCTTCTCAAAATGGTATGATAGAATATAAAAATAGATCTTTTTTTAAATTTGTACCGGCTCTTTTATTTTAAATTAATATTCTCAAAATATTTTTAACTGATACAGTTTCTATAATATATTTTTTTATTAATCGTTTGTCAATTCTCTCTTCTTGTGATGAGCTCTTTTAAAATATTTTTTTTAATGTGTCGTTTTCTATTAATCCTAGGATATTTAATAGTATCTGTTTTATTTAAAATATTTATCTATATATTACTAAATTAGATTCCAAGTTTTTAAAATGTGTCTTCCTTAGTTTAGTAATTACAATGACAATGTCATTAATGATATAAATGAAGATGTAAATGTGTAACATAGAAACTATATGAAATATGATATATACTTGTAAATTTTTAATTGGTCCTCCTAATGACTCAAAAAAATTTTGATTATATATATAAATACTCTATGCTATACTACAATAGTAAATCATGATCTAAACCTCATGATTCCAAAAGGAATCTCATAGATTTCACCTTTTGCAGAATAAAATTTATAGATACACTCCCACGGACTTACGTAGATAGTTCCTGTAACAAGTGTGGAATGCTCCATTGATTATCTCACCCCCTATTGACGCTACTATTGTTAACAGCGAAGTCTTCATCATTCATCCTCTTCCAAGTAATGGAGGTCATCTTAGAAGGACCGTCAAAGTGACGATTTCACCTTTTACTGTTAAAGGGAGTTTGTAGTAGATCATATTCACCACCAATTCAATAATGTTATCCCAAAATTGATTACCAACTGAGATTTATAATATGGCACACAAGTTGACCGATATATTCATTCATTGCCTCTGCACTCTACATGAACATGTACTTAATGGTCCATCAGTTGTTCGAAATAGGAATTAATCTTAGTTTAGAAATGATAGCAATAAAGGATTGATAACTTCTATCCAAATAGTAGTTCAGTAAAGTTAAAAAATGAGAATTTCATTGAAAGAGTATAAATTTGACATTGAAACATAGCTAGATTAATTTTTCTTTAGCAAAATGCAGAATCTACCATCCCAACGGTTTTATATGATCGATGTCACAACTATATATGAGAAAATAAATTAAGATTGATCATGAACTAGACTAATTCTGATAATTTGGATTCAAATAACTAGGCAAGCTTCAAAACATGGATGTCATATCATACCTGTAGTATTCATGCAGGGCACCTGTAGTTCTTCTAAGATTTGTTATCATATGTTTTTTAATCATAGACATTTTGGGAACAGACTCATGATATGCATGGATTGTTCAAAGGTCATGAAATGTACTTATTTCACACTCCATTAATGAGCACATTTTCACTCAAAAAATCTACACATTTCTCAAAGAGAATAACTGAGGCATGATATTTCAGTTGGTTAAAACCGGTGTTGCCTTAGTCGGGTCTTCAATCTTCATCAATCAATTATCAACTTGAATTCATTAGAGGATAATGAATTCATGTTCACAAGATCATGTTAAGAGAAGGAAAACCGAACTAGAGAAAAGAAAAAGTGGAAAGAAATAAAATTTCCTCATTGATAGTTTTCCCATAAGGGATACAATTTATAGGAATATTAAAGTGCTTGGTCAATTGACAGATTAATAAATAAACTGTCAATTGACATATTATAACAGAAAAGTTCTAATCTTAATAATAAATTTTTATCGACTAATTCTCTTTTAAAACTGATTCTCTTTTACCCCCCGACAAATTCAACGGGAGATCTTTGACGTTGAGTTTGCTTGCTAGTTTGGTGAAACGTTGTCTGGACAATGGCTTTGTAAAGATATCAGCAAGTTGATCTTCTGCAGAAATATAAGAGACAAATAACTGTCGAGTTGCCACACGTTCTCGAACAAAATGAAAATCAATTTCCACATGTTTTGTACGAGCATGAAATACTGGATTTGCTGTAAGATATGTCGCTCCAATATTATCACACCAAAGTTTTGGAGGGACATTTGATGCAAGATGAAGTTCTGAAAGAAGCGATTGAAGCCAAATAATTTCAGATGTTGCATTGGCTATAGCTTTATATTCTGCCTCAGTGCTTGAACGAGATACTGTAGGTTGCTTTTTCGAATTCCATGAGATAAGATTTCGTCCAAGAAATATTGCATATCCACTAGTAGAACGTCTATCTTCAGGAGAGCTTGCCCAGTCCGCATCGCTATAAGCATGTAAGTCTCTAGAAGAATGACGATATAGAAGAAGACCATGTAAAATAGTACCTTTGAGATAACGAAGTATTCTTTTTACATTATCCCAATTTTGTTCAGATGGAGCATGCATAAATTGACAAGCACGATTAACTGCAAAAGTAATATCAGGTCGTGTGATAGTGACATATTGTAAGGCTCCAACAATACTTCGATAGAGTTGAGGATCAGACATAGCTGGAGATGATGGAGGTGCAGATAAATTATTTATAGCAATTGGTGTGGAGACCGGGCGTGCACCATCCATTTTAGCTCTTTGAAGAAGTCCAGTAATGTATTTGCTCTGAGAGAGGAGACAACCCTCACCATGTGGAATGAGTTCAATACCAAGAAAGAAACGAGCATTACCCATATCTCGAATAGGAAATTCTTGATTGAGAAGATCAAGTATAGTTGTGATGCCCTTTTGATCATTGCCGGTTAATAAAATATCATCCACATAAATAAGAAAAAAGATCATAGATCCATCATTATGTTTGTAGAAGAGAGACGAGTCTGTTTTTGATCCAGAAAATCCTTGAGCTTGTAACCAAGTAGATAATCGATGAAACCATGCACGAGGAGCTTGTCGAAGGCCATATATGGATTTCTTGAGCTGACAAACATGAGATGGAAACTGTGGATGGATAAACCCAGGTGGTTGCTCCATAAATATAGATTGCTCAAGATGACCATGAAGAAAAGCATTAGAAATATCCAATTGTCGTATAGGCCAAGTAGAACTGACAGCTATCGATAATAATAATCTGATAGATGTAATTTTGATAACGGGGCTAAAGGTTTCATGAAAGTCAATACCTGGTTCTTGATTAAATCCTTTTGCTACGAGACGAGCTTTATACCTTTCAAGAGAACCGTCAGCTCGATGCTTGAGACGGAATACCCATTTAGAGCCCACAACATTCATGGAGGGAGTGCGTGGAACTAGAGTCCATGTTCCATTGCGAAGAAGTGCATCAAATTCTGTAGACATTGCACAACGCCAATTTGGATCCTTGTTCGCTTGTGAAAAACAAGTCGGTTCAATAGATTTTGAAGATACCACTAAAGCTTCTGGAAGGGGATATCGGGTTGCCATTGGTGGGCAACGTGCATAAATGTCACTTAAAGGAAGCATACGACGAGAATCACTATCATTTGAATCACTTGTTGATGGCGATGAGGAAGTGGGCTGACAAGGTGAATTCGACGATGAACCTGTATTATTTGAGGAGCCTGAGCCAGAAGGCATATTATCTCTGGTTGGTGAGGCTTCCAAGATTGGACACGGAATAGGATCCAACATATTATCCCCTCTGATAGTGTTAGAGCGTCTTGCTCTTGTTGGAGCAGCAACTTGAGGTGATTCGGATGATATAAGATTGTTGTTAGAGAGCCCCGGAGCAGGACCTAGGATGCCATCACCACCGGCAATGTTAGGTGTCATCAAGAAAGTGCCACTTGTATCTGGAGGAGAGACTGGAGAAGCTGTCGAAAAAGGGAATAAAGACTCGTCAAAAGTAACATGTCGTGACGTATATATCCGTCCTGTAGGTATATGCAAGCAACGATACCCATGATGCAAATTACTATAACCAATGAAAACACATTGTAGTGAACGAGAATCAAGTTTATGTTTAGAATAGGGGCGTAACCATGGATAACATGCGCAACCAAAAATTCGAAGAAAAGTGTAGTCAGGAGTTTGATTATAAAGTTTTTCTAAAGGGCACTTTTGATTGAGCAATGGGGTAGGAAGTCGATTTATGAGATATGTTGCAGTACAGACAGCTTCATCCCAAAATTTACGTGGAACTGATGCATGATGGAGAAGAGCTAAGGCAGTTTCAACAATATGTCTGTGTTTTCTCTCAGCAGAACCATTTTGTTCTGGAGTATGAGGGCAAGAAACTCGATGAACAATTCCACAAGAGACAAGATGACGATGGAGAGATTGATATTCGCCTCCCCAATCAGAATGAATTGAAAGTATTTTACGATTAAAATATCTTTCAATTTGTTTTTGAAAATTACAGAATATATCTGATAAATCAGATTTTCTTCTCATAGGAAAGAGCCAAGTATATTTACTAAAATGATCAATAAAGGTAACATAATAAAGATAACCGTGGTTAGACACAATAGGTGCAGGGCCCCAAACATCTGAATGAATTAATTCAAGTGGAAAATTAGAAACATGATCAGATGAAGAGAAAGGTAGTTTATGACTTTTAGATTCCATGCAGGCCCTACATGAATGAGATGGAGGGGAGGTGGAGGAAGTAGGTAAATCATGCCCATTGATGATCGATTGAACAATGCGAAGAGAAGGATGACCAAGTCGGGCATGCCAATTTGATTTATTTGTACGCTCACCAATGAAAGCCTTGATTGAAGAATTTTGAAGATAATAAAGGTCATGTTTGATTCCCCCAGAAAATAAGATAGTATTTGTCCCGCTAGATTTTATAAAATAATGATTACGATGAAATTCAAAAATGACATCGTTATCAAAACAAAATTGATGTACGGACAATAAATTTTTTGTAATGGATGGGATGTGAAAGATGTTGCGCATGCGAAAAGTACGATTAGATAAATGAATATATGTGTTTCCAAGGTTAGTAATTTGCAAACCTGAGCCATTGCCTACCTGCACCGTGTCTGAACCATAATATGGTGTTACTTCTGTGAAGATATTGTAATCTGATGTGACATGATGAGTTGCTCCGGTGTCAATATACCATTCAGTAGAAGAAAACTCTGGTGGTTTATCAAGAGTAGGCACGGATGAGAGCGCTTTAGGATGCATAGGTGGAATAGTTGATTGTCTTAAACCTTTAGGACCACCAATAAAATTTGTGTCATATCGTCTAGGACATTGAGTACCAATATGCCCAACTCTGAGACAAATTTGACATCTACTTCGAGTATTCGACATTGAATGAAGAAAAAGAGAGAAGAGGAAAAACGACGATAAAGAAAGAGGAGAAAAATATGCGCACTTGCGGCGGTGATAGAAGCAAAATTTATAGAAAGACGAAAAAAAATAGAGAGATCATGGCTCTGATACCATGTTAAGAGAAGGAAAACCGAACTAGAGAAAAGAAAAAGTGGAAAGAAATAAAATTTCCTCATTGATAGTTTTCCCATAAGGGATACAATTTATAGGAATATTAAAGTGCTTGGTCAATTGACAGATTAATAAATAAACTGTCAATTGACATATTATAACAGAAAAGTTCTAATCTTAATAATAAATTTTTATCGACTAATTCTCTTTTAAAACTGATCCTCTTTTACTCGCTCACCCACTCGCTTTTAGTCGATTAAGAGGAAGCACTTCGGCGATCAATGATGACGATGACGAACTGCAACTATTTGTGCCCAAAAGTAGCCCACGTTATGGCAATTAGGCCGACCATATAAATTTGGATCCTTATTTTCAATGTAGGGATCTATATGCGCGAAAAAAAACGATTAAACCACATATATCGCAGCGGAAAACAGGATCCCTCCAGAAGATCCATGCGAAAATATACTCGTTTGACGATTCTACCTACTAGAATCGAGTTTACCTTCGATGCGTGCCCTTCGCAATCCCGACAGCAACTCTTGCCTTCAAGGTCGTCGGATCTCAGCACGATCAGTGTGTTCGCGCCTCTAAGGTATCCACACGAACACTGAAATGGAGTAGAACCGAACTGTGGTGCTAGCCACAAAGTAAGGTTCGACCAAGGGAAGAAGAAGAGAGGAAGAGCAAGAGCAAGAGCAACCAACAACCCTTCATCAAGAGCCTCTCACCCTCTTTTATAGCCCATCATGGATGAAGGGGAAATTAATATAATATTAATTCCGAAATTAATATTTTATTAATTCCAATGCATCTCATGCAAAAGATCTTTCTCCTCTTTTAATGAAAGATCATGCATCTCATGCATGACAATCTTTCTCTTCTTTTAAGGAAGATAATGCAGCTTTTAATTATCATGCATCCCATGCATGATAGCCTTTAATCAAATTCGAATTTTGTCTTGTGTGACTTGAGTCCAACTCGAGTCTCACACAATCTGAGCTGACTTGAGTCCAACTCGAGTCTAACTCGAGTCCAGCTCAATCTGAATTGACACTAAGGGCTAATTTTAACATTCAATACATGAAAAAAGAGCCTCTTATTTAAAAAAATGTGAAAATGATCTCTCATATCGCAAACTTCAACAAAAAGGTGAAATCTGTCATCCTAACAGCTCTACACGGTTGATCCCACGACCATATATAAGGAGGTAAATTGAAAAGTTGCAGTTGACCACGACAGAAGAGGACATTACTTCGGCTTTGTCGAGATTTGATTCTTATCCACTTCAAAAACTTTGCTCCGTCGTAACCAACTCAATTATACTCCGGGGGTAAAACCTTAATGTCGGAAAGCAAACCTACTTTATTATAGTAGCTTTATTTTTAATCATCTAGTTTACCTACTTTATGTTATAGCAATTTTAATTAAAATTGTTCCACTTTATAATAATTTTAGAGAAAATTATTCCAATGGTAATAATTTTAATCATAATTACTTCAATAACATTTGATCAATTTTAATTAAGATAAATTAATTTTGATAAAATTAGAGCCGTTTAATCAATATTTAAATAATTTTAACCAAAATTAAAATAATCATGATTATAATTATTTAATAATTTTGAGTCTATTGGAGTAGTTTTAGGTAAAATTGCTATAATAACATTAAAATATAGGTATTTTTTAGTGCGACAGGCTCTTTTGTTTATTTGTTTGTTTTAATAAAAATAGAGTTTTTTCTCCAATAAAATAGATTTTATGATAAAGAGGATTATGCACATCACTCCCACTATTATCTCAAATTCTCAATTTTTAATTTAATTTGTATATCAAATGTATGTTTTTTTTTTTTGAAAAAAAAAATCTAATTTAATCATCACTTTCAAATTATTACACTTTGAACATTATTATGTTTATATTATTATATACACTTTCGTGTCACACCTCAACCAATCATGATCATCCAGCCGAGAATAGCTGTCAAACACCTGTTTAAATATTAATTATTTAATCATACTTAAAAGCTCATTCTAAACAATCCATCACTTTTAATTTTGGAGAAAAAGACATTTCAGCCTTAAAAATTATTTATTTATTTATAAAAATATCCCTCGTGATTTAAAATCAGTAAAGTTATTATAAAATTTTAAAAATGTTATCTAATGCAATATGAGATGCCGAAAAGAGAAAGGATGAATTATATTATACAAATGATCGAGATATTTTTCTCTATTTACGTATTAAAAAATGATCATGCCAAAAGGATATTATAATTATAAATAAATAAATAGTATATTATAATTTGGCTTTAGATATGCTCCTTTTCACTTAATTAAGAATATTTTTTAAAAATAAGAGTAATTGCGACATATTTTCCTTTTCAAAGTTGGCATTTTTGACCGGACCCACCCGATAATTCTAGAAGAAACCTGGAACTGCAAGGAGGAGCGTCTACGATACAAAGAAAACGACGTCACGCGCTTCGGAAACATCGAACTCGTTACGTCCGAAAATCGTTATATCCAAATGACATAATCCTCCATTCATTTTTATTTATTTATTTGTCCGCTCCGCCTTCTCCCGTTGGCGTAGGAGGCGAGGAAGTAGCGGCGCCCTAAAAATCGCATTTTGGCTGTTAGGGTTTCGGGCGTTCGATTCGATCGGGGATATGGAGACGGAGCGCAACGTCGACGCGTTCGACGAGGCGGCGCCTGCTGGCGGGGCACTCTGCTGCTGCTTCCCCTTCTCGAACTCCTCCTGGCAGCGGATCGACGCGCCGGCGCCGGGCGCGGATGATCGGAGCCGGTGGGGGAGAGTGAGGGAGCTGGTGATGAAGGTGAGGGGGTGGTCGGAGTTGGTGGCCGGACCGAGGTGGAAGACCTTCCTACGGCGATTCGGGCGGAACCCCAACAGGGCTAGGGCGGCGGCGCCGCCGGGGACGATGAGGTTCGCTTACGATCCACTGAGCTACGCCCTCAATTTCGACGAGGGCCACGGAGAAGACTTCGACGGCGACGATGGGGGACCTCAGGCGATCGGCTACCGCGGTTTCTCCGCCCGCTTGGCGACGTCTCCGGAGAAGTCCCCAGCGGGCGTCGTGGCGGGCCTCGACGCTCCGGCGCCGACTCCGTTCATCTTCGGCGGCCCTTGATGTTGTGGGAAGTCGGTCAACGCACGGCGTTTGTGAGTTTGTGAAGGAGTGAAGGGATTGGTCAATGGACGTTACGTTATACGATTGGTCTCCGTTATGTATTTGATGTATACAAATTGTGCTTGTGATAGTTCTGCCCGTGATTGTTGCTTTAGAAGAATTAGAGGTGTGAATTAGGTTAAAAGAAGGTTTGTTAGTTGTATTGGTGAACTTTTCAATTCTTTAATTCATATTAATTTATTTTTTTTATCACGTTAAATAATAAGAGGCGATATAAGCCTTTAGAACCCTCGGACGAGCAAGGGAGCAAAGGCTATCTAGTTGAGCTCGATAAAAACTTATAGTTCGAGTATTTATTATTGTTCTTCTTTTCAAAAAAATAAAATAAAATCCGTCATTTCAACAGTGCTTCTTCTCTTACTATAAGACACTTGATGACTAGTAAGCCAATTAGACACTTGATGACCACTAAATCATCTCCAAATATACAACTACGATGCCCTTTCCAATTAAGGGAAAACGCTAATTAAGGTTAATTCTCTTGCTACATGTTTATTATTTATCAACGTAAATCATAAATCCTCAATATAAATAGTATTCTCATTTTCTTCTCAAGCTCTTCACTTTAACAAAAGATAGAATTCACCATATCAATGGCTCCACATAATCAACTCCATGATCATCTATGAGAAGATAAATCAGAAAGCTACAATTAACCACTATGGAAGAGAGTATTATCTCAACTTTATCGAAATTCAACTCTTGTCCACTTCAGTAAATCTGTCCCATTGTAACCAACTCAACTATGCTCCAGAAACTTCCTCTAAAACTCTTCTCCATAGTATAATGAGAGAGCAATATATAATCAGTAATTCATGGATATTAAACCAGTGGAGACCAAAACCAAGGGGAAAATGAATATCAATCTGCCATATATAATGTCTACAATAACTGAAACAAATAGTATGTTTATTTCCATTGCCATCATTTTCTCCATTTGTTTTGGTTAGCTTCATCTTCTCGAAAACAAGAAAGTTCTGCTGGTAGAAATAGAATGTGGTATCATGGAGTTGGAAGGGCCAACTAAAATGCAAAATACTCCTGCATTTTGGTATCGACTAATTTGTTTTGCTAAAAAATTTTATCTCTTCACCGTAGTGGTAAGCGCTGCCAACCATCAATGCAACTGTACCACCTTGAGCCACAACACGAGCTCTCATCAGCTTCTGACCCAGCTCGGAATTTCCTCGCTTGAAGCTAACTATACCAGCCGTGAGTACTCCAGCAGTGATGAGCACACCTGAGAATTATTTAAGAATGGAGAAGTATGAACAATGCAATTTACCAATAATTAATACCTTCAACTCTTGACAAAAACTAATAGACAACACTTGAGAGTTGCATTAAAAAACGAAATGAATTGGGACAAAACTTGTCTTTAAAATGTAGGACCAACCCATCAAAGATTATCCAGTAACTGAAATAAGCCCCTTTGAGTGAAAAGTACCATCAAGCAAATTAAATGAAAACCTCATCTTCCTCGTAATAGTTTGCCTAGCATTCTTTTTCAAATTTCTGAAGCACAGGAGATGCAGATTCTTTCAGAGTCAAGAGCATCAAGAAATTGTGCTTCATCTCCTCTTCTCCTTCCATACAGGCTTAGATAGGCCTCAGTCACAATTATTTACATCTGATCAACTTGATTTTTTTTTCCTCCAATCCAAGTTAAAGAAGTGAATTTTTTTCATCTGAGTAGATACTCTGTTTATATTTTTTTCTCATAGCTCTTATATATTTATCACAATAGATATCTTTCATCACTACATGATACACTTTTCTTTCACAGATCCTCTATACTAAATTGTTCTTTTCACCCAGATGCATTAAGGATATATGCTTTATGGTTTACTTCTTTGTACCTACTCTTTTGTAATTTGTACAGTATATCCAATCCTACATATGACTCCTTTTGTGAATTTTGTTCTATTCTATAAATTTTCTAACCTTGACAAATTTCTGCCCATTTTGTGGAGTGAAACTTATTAGACTAGAAGATCTAGTTTTCTTTTGAGAAATGCCCTCATGTTTTAAATTTGTAAATCAGCTAGCTCACTAAGTCATGAGATGCAGTGTTGGATCTCCACGAGAAAGAGAGACCATGCTGTCCCTCACAATTGTGAGAGAATTAGTTGCAAGTTCTGTCCTAGTAATTGTCATCATGGTTTCGTGTTTTTCCATATTCCTTCATATCTACATTACATGGTTTCTTGTTTTTCTGTATTCCTTGATATCTACAAATACTACAATCTCTACACTATGCAAAGCCAAATTGACATGACACTTCGACAGAGTTGTAGCAAGAATTCTTAACACCACTATAGTTTCAAGGAATATGTCAATTGATAATACACCTTTTCCCCCAAGTATGAGGGATTGCTATTCAATGTTTAAGCAATTTGCTGCTATATCAAGTTTGGACTTTACTTAATGGAATATCTAGTTCATAAACATACTATTTCACTCATGATAAATTCTGATGGAAACAATTATGCCTATTCTTAGTTGAAATGAGAGGCTTAGGTTTCACATTCTGACAGCAAAATCAGATGTCTTTTTAATCTAACATATTTGTTTCTCCTATCAACCAAACAATTTATTCTGACCAATCAAAGTTGTTATTCCAAAAAAATGTCTTCCAAAGTCATCCATATCCTGTATATTTGCTGCACATTTCGTGCAAACCAACCAAAAGAATGAGAATGAAGTATCTTCCTTGAACCAAACTAAAAAATGGATATTTCCATTTCACTCTCATAAGAATGACTATTACATTCCTAATCAATTCATTCCACAAACCAAAAATGGTGCAAGTGTGCTCCTCATACACCATGCAAGAGTTCCTAGTCAATTCATTCCACAAACCAACAATGGTCCATGTTTGCTCCTCATACAACATAAAAGAGTATCGTCTAATATTTCTTGAGAGTTTAATGTAGAGGGATGACCGTAGCAAACGAGAAATTGCTACTATGCAATTTGGCGCCTGTAGTTCCGAGTAAAAAATGCTTCCTCGGACACTAACAACATGGTAACTAGCAATTTCCATAAACTTGTACAATTGTCCATCCGTCATTCGTTTTCATTGTATACAACAATAACAAAAGCAATAATAAGTCTATGACGAATCCACACTATTTAAATCCGCCCGTTTGTTTTCTTTGTGCGAACAGCAAAAGTACAGTGGCATTGTCAAGTCTCTTTTTTTAGCTCAGAAGGTTGTATGCATTTGCATAAAAGGTCCGTGGAGAATAAATTCGGACGCAGGAATGACCAAATCATGAGTTAAAATCATTAATCGAGCGATAAATCTTAAAATCTGGATCTGGGACAGTTTTATGTCCGTAACCTAATATGTAACGGAAAGCGATCAATCGCACTGAGAAAGACAATCTAGTTAGCTAAAAAGATCGCCTTTCGATATGATTTATCCTCACAGCAGAGATCCGCTTCCTAGAATCCTTAGACGCGCAGAAGAAAAACCTAAATAGGGGCATAATGATCGCCATGTACCAAAGAAACGCAATTTTTCGACCACGAAAATACCCCGTAAAATGATCAAATCAAAGAACTTTCGTCAATTCACGAGGGTCGAATTGAAAAATAAAATGATGGGCGATCTACTAACCGATAGGGACGAACGGATTCGCCCGCTTCTTGCTCTTGAAAAGCTCCTCTGTATCTGCATCGCCGGCGCCCATCTTCCCGATTCAAGCGCAGAGGCAACCTAACGCGAAGGCGATCAAGCTCTACCTTCCTGTCTCGCCCCCTATCTTTCCGATTCAGTGACGCGAATACGCGGCCGCCGTGAAGCCACCGCTTTAAATTGCTTGCGATTCCACAGACCTAAACTACCCGAAGATTATGAAAAATATATAAATATATAAAATGCGGCAATTGCCCTTTGGGCGTACTTATTCTCATGGCATTGGTATCTATAGCTGTGAAGTTGTACTAAGCCGTCTAATTGGTCCGCTTCATTAAATAATTTAGATGAATTAGATTAAAATTTTATCAATCTATTTTAAGATGGATCTACATAGATTAGCTTGTCTAGGCCCGTAATCTGTATGGATTGACCCGTGGATTGAAAAAATTTATTTATTTATTTTAAATTTTAAAATTAAAATAGAAAACTCAATGAATTTTAGTGTATTTGATTTATTTAAATTACAATTTAAATTTAAAAATTATAATTCAAATTTAAAATTTTCAACTTAATTAATTTAAATTATAATTTAAACTTAAATTTTTTAATATTTTTTTATTTTTTAATAGATCCGTGGATTGACCCGCCTAACCCGCGGTCCGTCTTGAGTTAGGTTGGATTGAAGATTTCTCAATCCGCCAAGTTGGTGGATCAGCCCGCTCCACTCCGTCATATGATGGACCCACCATGGGTTAGTCTGCCCCGTCATGGATTGGCCCGTTTGATAACTTTAGTATCCCACCCATCAATATTTACTTCATGCCTATTTTTTGAGTCACATTTAAAAAAAACAAAATAATAATAATTTAAATAATTTAAAGGTACGTAATCTCGATATAAAATAAATCTCTTCCCTCTCAACTCGTAATTATATATCTTTTCTCTCTTTAGCATCGCACCCTAATTAAACTCGATTGTTTTAGAAAAAAATTAATGAGTTTGGATTAAAATTCTAATTCACTTACTATGAGTTAAGAGGTGAATAAGAAGATACGCATGTAGGATTTCATATTTTAAGATTTTCAATAACGGTGAAAGAGAGAAGAGATTTATTTTTGATGAAGAAAAGATTTGCTTTCCCCTAACAGAGAAAGATTAGCCACAGCGTTTCTTCTTTTTATTACTCGCTCAAGAATTAATCAAACCATTAATTGTAAATCTATAATCGCTCATGGTCAGCGATAGCGTTTTGATCCAAGCAATAAATGACATTTACTTGATCGTTTACGCAGTCAAAGGAAAAACACACTCAAGACGAGATCTTGAGTGGAAAAAAGAAGCGAAAAGAAGCAAAAGCTATAATAAAAAGATTTCCATCCACCTGTATTTTCCCTTACTCTCATCCTCTCTATCATGCATCTCTCGCTTGGCAGATGCCCATGAGAGTAATCAGGTACTTCTCAATTCGCCATAACCATCAATGTTTGGTGGTGATCATGATTTGCTATTAAATCTTGAGAAACAGACGATCCACAACAATCTAGAAGCATCGCTGGAGGTGACAAAAATCTGTTTTAAAGATACTGCGTCTAATGCAGGCATCAACATTGCTATCCGACTGGGTACAACAACTTACTCGGGCTCGAGCAACACTCAATAGTCAAACACGTGTCTTCTTGATTTGACAGTCGGACACACTTCTTCTTGATTCGTGTAGTCAGGCGACTTCACACTTGACTCGGTACTCGATGACTCGATGACTCAGCATCGGTTTACCCGACTCCTCACTCAGAGTACTCGATGACTCGACCACTCAGCATCGACCCAGAAGCACTCGACCTCCACTCAAAGCACTCAACTGACTTGGCGACTCGGTAAGCTTAGACTCAACGACTTGGTAGATCAACCACTTGGAGTCCCGACTTCCTGGAGAGCGACACTCGAATAACAGCAGATCAATGATTGTTGCTCTTGATGTGGTGTCTCATGCGTGTGGCTAGCCGATGGACGGCGCTTCGCTCGTGCAGTCGCACACATGGCTTGTCTAGGGCTCGTGTAGCAACTTACGTGGACCAATCCTCTTGGTCTTCTTCGTTCTCTTTCGCTCTCTCGCGCACGCACATGAGCTTCGCACTTAATCCATCGCTAACTTGACCGTCAGAAGAGTCACACCGGCAACATCAGCCCCTAATCGACGAACTTTGTTTGTAGGATTTCGGAAGCGAATCCGCTGGAGAACCAACATCACCACAATTTCAAAAGGAGAGGAGCATCTTGCACGGACGAAGGACACCATCAACCACCATGGCCAAGCATTCTGCCATGGTGCCAACTTTGACTCCATCACGTTGGTGCATGTCCTACAGGAACACCATGAGGTAGACAGACCTTGGGCTTATTCATAGGAGCCAGGCCAGTACCAAAAGCTAAAAGCTTTCCTTTTATCATCAAACCATGGCCACCACCAAGACTAGATGTTTTCCTTTGAGCTAGCCAAGTGAATTAAGGGTCATGAGCTTTTGGGCTTATTCATAGGATTCCTCACTTGGAGAGAAGAAAAGAAGACGGTGCATGATGGGGAGAAAGCAGCAGCCTTTGCCGTGCACTGTACTGGACTGCACTTGAGGCAGATCAAAAGAGTGAAACAGAAAAGCATACAGTGTTGGGTGCTTCTTTCTGTTAACACACTAGCTAGGAAGGGTGTTGAGTGTGCAGCATTTTGTACCAAAGAAACTTCCTTTGGGAACAGTGTAAAACACTGGTTGTATAAATTTGATACGTATAAATTTGACATGAACTAGAGAGGTCCTGATGCTGCACCTCAACCTCACTCTCCTTTTGAAGTAGCTTTCTTTCAGCTCATTTATCTTTTTGTACTTGAAGCTCCTTAGAACCAGGCCAGTTTTGAAACACTGAACCATGAGTTACTGTCTTGCTTTTGGTTCTTGTTGAGCAAAAGCAAGGAATGGATTGAGCTGTATTGGTTGGGTGTATTGTAGTTCTGTGTTAACACCATGGTCCATGTCTGCTTCCAATGTTGTCACTCGACGATGTGGTTTGTCGTACCCGCATCCAGGCAAACTCCAAAGGCAGCAGGAAGCAGAGCCATTGCAAGGGGAGAAAAGCTGCAGCCTGCTTTGGAGCAACGTCTAGCTCTTGGTTTGGCACCTGACCCATACTCATACTGCTTGCTTTGTTACCTCTCTTCACTTTTGATCCGTAAGCATAACAACTTCACTTCTATAAGCAAATATAAGATACGATTTAGACAAATCAGATGGGCTGAGTGAACAGAATCTGTATATTTGCTACAGCATACACATTTCATGTGCAACAGAAGCTGCTGCTATCAATCATCCAACTCGACCAATCCTGGAAACTATTGTCATGTCCCTGAAGTGGAAGAAAGAGTAGTGACATTGTCATACTGGAAACTGTCCATTGACTCGAGATTGAACATACTGATAATGATATTGTTTGGAATCCCTTTTTTTTTGTCTTAAAATTTGGGTCAATGGAAGAAAGTTGCCACCCAACTTCGTCAGCTGCCTCGAGTGGATGTCTACATCTGATGAGTGCATCTGCCACCTGTATCACCAAACATTTCTCCAATCAGCTCTTACATATAGATTCTTCACTAAAAAGGCAAAAGAAAAGAGCTCCTGCTTAATGAAATCCTCCACTTCAATCTCTATTTTGTGAACACTATACAGAAACTTATAGAGATCCAAACTATCATGTCCAGAAGAGATGTAACTTCTTTTTATTGATTTTAAACAACACAACATTCAGGTCTCCAATGGCCTTTGTACAAAGAAGATTCGCAGCCTTAACCATAGACTGTAGCCTGAAGTATGATGAATAGACATCTTTCTCCAGGTTGGCATGAACAATCACACTGTAAACAAATATAAGAGAAGCAAAACCTTCAATAGAATACTCCAAAGATGCTTTGTGAGGCGAAGGAGAAGGGCAGCCAACAGGTGACTCCGCATCGTTTACAGTTTGTGATCTTGCTTTCCCATGAACTAGTTGCCAGAAGTCGGTGAATAGCATCTTCCTTTTTACCATGACTGTAAAAAGACCCACCAAGCTGATGCCCTTCATTTAACAATCAATGCAGACATTGATTTCAGTAACACCCGCAACCTACACAAGCAAGACTGTCCTTCACACTTCTTTTTACCACAGTGGCAGAGATCAGATTTCCCTCCCTTGAGGACCTGATACACTTTGCTCTAGTATCTTGTATCAGTAGCAAAGCCCCACAAATGAAAGAACTTCAAGAAAAAGAACAAAAAAAATAGCACATTGTCACAGACCATCTCCCCACTCCTCTGAAAAATGTTGAGGAATATGCAAATCAACCCCCCCCCCCCCCCCCCCCCCCCCCCCTCCCTCTTAGGCAATTGTCATTCAGTTTCCTTCTTTTGTGAGGTGGAGAGCAGACCCTTTGTTCATTTCGATTGATGAGGCCACTTTGAGTTGTGAAAGTACCATATGTGGTGGTTTTGAACTATTGATGATATCTTTCTCCAGCGATTGATAGCAGTTGGCGATATCTTCCTGAGAAAAATGCAATGCAAAACATTTTGTACTTTAGATTATATCCTTTAGCTCTTTCAACACCGGAACTTCGTACCTCTGACAATCCAATGCACCAAGATGCTGCAGTTACAGGGTTAATGGAATCCAGATCCTTGATCTCATCAGTTGCCCGGATGATGGCAGCTGCAGCAAGTGAGGATGGGCAGTGACTCAGGAACTTTATATCTGTGATATTATATGTTTCAGATTAGCAAGAACAATACATTGCCTTATCATCCATACATAAAGAGATCATAGCTTCATAACCTTTAATCGTTGCAAGTGTAATTTCGGTGGCCCAGGCAATCAAATATCGTGCATGTTTTCCTATCGGGTCAATCTTGTGGACAAAAAAATCAATGAAAGTGAAAGGTGTCACAGATCGGAGCCTCCAATCCAATGCAGTCAGCACAAGAAGCTCCATTCTGAGAACTGTTCGAGGCTCAAAAATGAGCTTTGCACCCTCAACCTACCGACATCAAAACAAAACTTAGCAAGTAGTCATTGATTAAGCATTTGCATAAGTTCGCTGCATGGCAATAAATAATAGCTAGAACCCAATTACCTGCAAGTCTAACAAGGACGGAAGAAGTGTCTCCTCCATCTTTGCAGCTAGAGAGAGGCATGCCACTGAGAGAAGTTGCAATGCCCATTCATTTTGCTGCACAAATAGAAATATTGTATACAATATTAGCGACATCAATCTCAGATGAAATACAATAAGAAAAGAGTTCCATAACACTACTAGCAACACTATTCTGAAACCTTTTTCATTTGTTGTTGTCGGATGATTTTTATGCTCCTATCATCTCCTCTACTCACCTATTTTATTCATCTAATACAAAAGGAATCTTCCATTTCTTAGGATAAAGTAGCCCGTTGCCTAGTGGAAATGATCACTTTCATTCTACCAAATATTTGCAGTACATAGATGGGGAAAGAGTACAATGATATCAACGCTTGTATAGTCTCTTTCATTCACTTCATGGACATAAAAGAACATTGGTATAAGAACACTGCTTATTTTCTCTTGGAGTGAGGAAAAAAACCCTCTTTTGCAATCGTCCACCTCAAAAAATAGTCACATTTTAGTTCTTTGTCCCTAAAATCGCAAAAGTACTGGAATCTGTTCAGCATTCAAGCAAAAAAGATGTGAACTACCAAACCCAGAACTTTAATCTCAGAAATCAACTCACCGGCAGACGGTGAGCAGAGAGGAACCGATCCATGTAGTTCACGGCAAGATACGCCGTCAGCGGACGGAAATGGTAGTACTCATGCACCTGAAATAGAACACCAAGAATCCGTCAAAATCGGTGACCGATCTACGATGCGCTGGAGAGGAACGAAGAGAGAGATAGGGCAGGCCTCCAGGATCCAGGCGACGGCTTCTTGGCGTGCGGAGGAGTCGAGGGAGTTGGATCGGAAGCGGTCTGGGTAGCCACAGACGGGGGAGTAGTCAGCGGCGACCTCGATGAACCCAGCGATGGACTCGTCCGAGCCATCCGGGAACAGAGCGGCGGGCCAGCAAGCGTCCTCGCCGCCGTGGTCGTCGGCGAGCCCGCCGGCGTCCTCGCTGCAGAGCAGGTCGAAGCAGGCTGCGTGGTCGAGCGGCATGGCGCCCTCATGGCTTCCACATCGTGATGCAGCACCAAAACCCCCGACAGAGACGGAGAACAAGGAGGAAGAGCAGTGTGTAATATATATAGAAAAATAATTTCATTTGCCCCCTTAAAGTTTGCTATAATTTTAAAAACCCTCCAAAGTTTAACACTAAATTTCCTATTTTACATTTTCAAATTTATAAGAGCAATTTTTTTTACAACAAATGATAACTTTGGAAGGTAGTGAGATATTTTGACATATTGAAATATTAAAAAAACCAGACAAGTAAAATTGAGATTTTAATAATTAACCTTGTCTGGACTTTGCCTCTATTGCACTGCTGCTATTATTAGTACAATAATAGTGGCATTATACAGTATTATTAAATTTTTGTCAGGAAAAGTTTGAAGTGTAACTTCGATTGCAGTTAGGGTTAGCATTGTGGTGCAGATCGAGCATTAAATTGGTAATAACCAGCAGCATTTAAGTCTTGTACATGGCTGGCTTTGTAACATGGAAGTCAGAGATGGTTTCATTCTTCATGTATATACTATTTGTAGTCATACTTTGAGGTAGCAATCCATACTAAATTCAACTCACATCTGATCCAATCATTTTTTACTAGATTGACTTTGATAGTGCCAGTGATTTGGTTTAGTTGGCTTGGATGCCCAAGTCAAAAGTGGTTTGGTAGAGTATGTTGGACAATCTTTGCCGAGAGGCCCGAGTGGCTGAGTCGTCGACTGCTCAAGACGTCGAGTGCCGAGACGCCGAGTGACCGAGTCGTCGAGTGCCGAGACGCCGAGAGCCGAGACGCCGAGTGCCGACTGGATGATGTCGAGATCTGCGTTCAACGTAATTTCCTTAAAACAGATTCGTCCCTTCTTAAGTGCTTTAGAAGGTGATGGACGACTGTTTTCCAGAATACAATGACAAGACCAGAGAAATGATCAAGCACAGATCGTTCTCGGCGAACTGATTACACCCAAAGACTATCACCACCAGAGACGGGAAAGCAAAGGAAAGGGAAGCAGCGATTGAGAAAAGAAAAACGATGAATCCTTTTACTCACATCACTACCTCTTTTATAACCTTGCCCCATATCTCCCATTAATTAGAGATTAATGATGGATTAATGACTTGATTCGAAACGTTTGTAATAACACTCGGCCGTTTCAACGTCAAGTAATTAACTTTCGTCCGTTTCACCACAGCCACCGTTACAAAAAATGAAACGAGATGGCAAAATGTTAGTTGATCCGCTTGGGCAAATTATGCCCTGATCGGTCGTACATTCGACGCACGCAGGTCGCACTCACACACGAGTCGTCTTGCGGTTAGTGCAATTCGGGCCTTGGATTTGCACCCCCTGCGCACTCATGTGTGAGAGAGAGCCTCTCCCCATGCATTTATTCACAACATCAATACTTGTGATACATTATAAACCAATCAAATTGTCCCTCAACTACCAATGTGAGACTAAACTCCTCTATATGAAGAGTCTTCTCTATCCTTCCATTTCCTTATTTCTATTCACATTTCCAACAGAATATGGGTTGGTGTTTCCCTACATCATTAGTGTGATCATAGTTGATAGTTCGTAAATGAATTAAATATTCATAAGTAAATTTAGTATTCAATTTAGTAAGAATTTATTTATGTTCGTTCAATACATATAAGATCAATTAAATAAATAAATTATATATATATATATATATAAATTATTAATATTTATGAAAAATGAATAAAGTTCTTCAATCATATTCATCAATAAACACTATTATTAACATAGTAAATATACAAAGAAAGACTAATAAATTTATATTATCAAACTCAATAATTAATAAAATAAATTTAAAATGTAAAATTTTAAAATAATTAAATAAATTTGAATTGAGAATTTGATAATATCTAAATGAATCAAGCTCAAACGATCATAAAAAAGAAATTAAGTCAAGCTTAAATAATCATGTCAACGGTTTGATTCATTTTAGACTTAGTTTGACTTGACTCAATTACCTTATCAAATAAACTTAAACATCATAAAGTTTGACTCGACTTGGCTCATTTACAACAAATAGATGAAGTTCAATACAATAACAGGGATCTTAACTCATTTCTATTTGTGACATATCTTGTTGATTATCATGGTACTCTTTTGAATAATAGACATACATTTTTAAGTGTCATCGTCACTAATTTAATTTTGTTAGTCATCGAATTATCTCTTCAAATATTAACACACTTTTTTGGGTTAATTTATCTCTAACGAAGCAAAGATGAGATATTCTTTTTTATACGATGATATTATCCCACTCAAATATTTATGATTTATTAGTAATCGCCTATTAAGATATAACGATCTACGATTCCATAGAGGAGTAAAAGAACTTCCGAGTCAAGATGAACTTCCGAATTTTACAATTCTTTAAAAAAGAAGAGAGAGAGAAAACTTAGAAGGATAATGCATATGTAAGTGTCTTTTAAAATTAATTAATTAAATAAATAAATTAATATTTCATGTTACTGCCGCATATTCATTCATTAATTAATTAACCTTTAATTAATCAATTAATGAACTGATTAATCAATTAATGAATCGATCAATCAATTAATTTTGATTTCTCACCGGTCCATGCAAATTGATATTCGTGTTGAAGTGTCTTATCCCAAGTGGTAAGCATGGAGACACTTGTTGCTTGAAGTTTCGAGTTCGAATCCTCTTAGCAACATATATTTGTTGACTGAGGTGCTGTGCGATTCATGTGTTAGCTCGGCTAAAGTGCTGTTTCGGCAGTATGCTCTTATCAGCCTAGTGGTACCGTGCCTCCAAAAAAATCTTTTAGGGGGTTTTCTGATATGGGGCCATTTCGGCGGTGGGGTCAGTCACTATAAAAAGTTTACCTACTACAGTTTTAATCCCCAGGGCAATGGTGCAACGGTAGGACACTCTCTGGGGGTGGCCGGTCCGGTCCCACGGAAGTTTCCCACCGACCACCAAGGTAAATCGGGAAGTGCATACGGTGGCCAATCCAGATGCCCAACATTCTTTGATTGCGTTCTACATTTGAATTAATTGAGTCCATGAGACTGATTGGGATTTATCATTTTTTTTTATATTCATATGTATACTTAAGTTAAGTTAATATTTGTGTATTCATGTGTATGAATCCAACTCATATACAAGTTAATATTTTTATTCAATTATATCGAATCAATCTTTTATTACTCAAAAAAATCTTTAATATTAATTTTTCATTCACTCAAAAAATTAATTATAATAATATACTTTTTCTTTAAAAAAATATATATCATTAATGATATACTTATAAAATAACATCTAATCCCTATTTAACTTATTTGGTCACTAAAAATATTTTTTTACTAGAACTAATACTATTGTAATAATTTTAACTGAATTATCAAATTATTTATAAGGAAATTTGATGAAGTTGGTTAAAATTTTCTAGTGTTAATTAAAATTACTTCAATATTTATCAAAATAACTTCAAAATTGATCAAAATTATTATAAAATTAGTTAAAATCATTTGAAGATGGTTAAACTACTATAATGTTAGTTAAAATTACTCTGTGACGTCAATAAAAAATACTCTAAAATTGATTAAACTACTTTAAGATTAATCAAATTATTACAATGTTGGTTAAAACTATTTCAACCACTTTGATAATCAAAATTGCTCGATCAGCGACAACATATTTATTAGGATATTTAAATATTCACGATTTGAATTTTAAATATAATATATTATATGATTTTTTTTAGTAAAATAAAAAATTTGAGATATCGATTCTCTTGCGTTTCCTTACCAGGATAGAAATTAACAGCAATCAATTAAATAAATAAACATTAATTAAATTAAATAAATAGTAAAAGGCAAATACACATATATGTACTTGGTTACAACCTAAGTGGTTGTAAGTCAAGGCGGTTGAAGCTTGATTATGAAAATCTCCTGGCGGAGAAACCTTTTACAGAACTTTGAAGCACGAGAGAAGCTAGAAGAGAATACAATTTCAATGTTCTTTTTTCTTCTAACTTCTAAGTCTATTTATAGCATAAAAGAATATATCTGAATCATTGATCATAGATGAGTTTTCTCTTGGTCGTTGATCCGTTGATACGATTCTAACTGTTGATCGGAGATAGACTTTGATCGTAATCGTTGATTAAATAAGGATAAATTTTATCTTTTATAAAGTGATTTATCCTTAATAAAAAAATAAGTATTTATCTTTTATATAATAAAATATAATTTTTTTCTTATTTTTTTTTCAACCGCCACGTTAAAAAAGTTCAAGTCTTCTTCGCTAGTCAAAGTCAATAGTCAAAGTCAATGGTCAAAGCTAACGATCAAAGTCAATAGTATGACTTTTGTTGATTTTTTGTGGAATCTTCAGTTGGGTAATTTCTGGCCAATCGGAGTTAGGCTCCCTCGAATCCGACTCTGACCTTTTGCCGCTCGAGCGTGCTTCCTCCCGGCTTCTCGTCCCTCGGATTTCGCGCACATCCTTCTCGCTCCACCGACGTACTCTTCCATAGCTTCCGCGTCCCTCAGATTGCACCGAGTCCGTCAGCTCACTTCCCCGCGCAATCCTTCTCATCCGCTACGTTTTACGCTCGACTTCCTCCGTACTTAAGTTCCTGCACACTTAGCAGAGGGAGTAGAACAATATAGAACCTAACCTAACTTGGTTGATCACATCAAAATTAACCAGAGCACCAACAGGACGAACCACTCTCATTTTCAAATTTACTCGATGAATGAACTAGAAGGAAAATCATCCATCTCTCTAGTTGAATCCAAGACTAGATACCTAAATTATATATATATATATATAAATTAATCAGAGTACTTTTATATAAACTTATTATAATGTGAAGTAGTTTAATCCACATTAGAATAATCTTAATTAAAATTATTTCATATTAACGTTTTAATTAAAATTAGTTCATCCTTTCCAACTTAAGCTAAAGGTGGACTTCAATTACTCCAATGATTTTACACGATCGATCCCACGATTATTTATAAAGAGATAAATCAAAAAATTGTAATTGACTCATGATAGAGAAAGGCATTGCATTTAATTTTATCTACTTCAATAATTCTATTATGTCATAACCAACTTCAATTATGTAATAACAAAATCCGCCGAACCTGACTCCGATAATCTTGCTAAAGTGCTAAGCCTTAAATCCGAAACCCGAACGAAATCCGATGGCCTTGAACCCGAAATCCGCTAATTGCTCCTAACCCTAACATCAAGAGGTCGCCGACACTTCTCACTCCCGACGATGACGGCGGTGGTTGCAGCGGCGAGGAACCAGAGAAGGTTCTAGCTGCATCGATTTACGTCGGTAAAAATTCGAAGATAACTCTTCTCCCGCCTTCCGCTGCGTATTTCCCTTAAATTTTTTCGACTGGAATTTGGCAGAGCGCCTTCGTGTGTGTTCTATCGCTGACTCCGGCTTCATCGCCGGATACCCAGCGACAGGGAGTCTTCGTTAGAGGTAGGATCTTCTACCTTCCCTTGTCGATGAAAATTTAGTAAAAAGAAAAAAAAATACTGGCATTATATTTATGTATCGTCGATATTTGAAATGTTGTAGTATTTTACCAAAAAAAGAAATTGTTGTACTACAAAAAAAACAAGTTTTTGATCATTTCTCCATGCTTAGTGTCAAAATGACTAGTTTTACTCAGTAGCAACTGAAAATTATCAGTCCTACTATTCTAGAAACTACTGTATTAAGAATTCCACATTGTTTCACATCTTACCAAATTGAGATTGGAAAAAGGTAAATTACGTTTTCAATACTCTACAAGCTATCAATAAGAACCATACAACTCATTCTTCTTACCGAGAAAAATAATGGACTATTGTCTGTCCACTTATTTGGTTAAAGATGCAATGAAAATAAGGTTACTAATTAGGGCCACATCAATTCAACTATGTCAACTTAGTCAATTTTGGTAGGATTGAATTTTTCATCCTAATTTAAGACAACTAGTTTGCTCGCTTCATTTTAGTTTTTTCACTTCATCTCAGTTGCAGAAAGTTATAGGGCTGACACTGACACTGTAGCAGGATGATTTATGAGGAGGATATGGCTAATTTTAATGATATTTACACTTGTTAAAATTGAGGGCTGCTGGTGGATGCTATTTATTGTTTTCTTAAACAGGCTGCTGGTGTCTGTATGGATGTGTTTTTAAATGGTGATAGAATTCTGATATTGCTTCCAATGGAAATGTGAGGCTCGAAAGTTCAGGGTGTGGCTGGATTTAACTGAGATTGGAGTGGGATGGTGGTAGTGTAAGTGGTACATTAGTGTTTTTTCAACTTGCCTTGCTTGTTTGTAGATCTTACACAGTATCGAAGAGTTATAGCAGTTTTCTTGAGTGAAGGTATGGATACTGTGCATATTTTCTTATACTGATACAAGTTCACTTGCATTTGTGCAAAAAAGAAAAGTTGCAAAAAGTAAGATTAAAAAGTCAATAGTACCACTTTGTCGTCCCAATAGCCATAAGTTCAATGGCCATATAAGAACCATACAGTCAACCTTATATAATCGAAGCTCATGGCTTGCTGTCATCATTGTCAAATTGACAGGAATTACCTATGTCCTTGGATTCAGTTGTAACTAACTGCAGGCTTATGAATTGTCACTTACTGTTACCGTAAAACTTTGTATATCATTCTTTTATTTAATGTTTTTTTTGTCCTAATGCATCCTTTGTAAGTAATTCTATTTTTAAAATGTTCTGTTCATTTTCTTGTGCTACATAGATCTATATTGGCTCATTTGGAGTGTTTTTGTTTATTTGTTATCTTTATTTTTGTGCCGGGCATAAATTACATTCACTCATTTGTGTTGTAACCTCTCACGCTATAGTGTATCTATGTATCTTCCTCACAGTTTATGCTAAAGAGTGCAAGCTAACTTTTTTTGTTAGTTTATCAGGTTTAATATCTAAGGGAGTACCTCAAATATCTTAAAAGCACAGACGGATCTACAATTAGCTTTCAGAACATTACTGCAATGGCAAGCAATGCCAATGCTACACATGTTAAAAGTCAATCGAGTCGCCTTGCCAGGAAGCGGTTCTATCGGGCACGAGCACATAACAATCCTCTAAGTGACTCCCACTTCCCAAAACCCATAAGTCCTGCTGAGTTTGATTACTCCCATCACTATCCTCACTTCTTCCCGCCAAGCAGAGAACATCACAAAAATGATGGTGAACCTTCTCCCAAAGTGAAATTTGCTGATATCGGTTGTGGTTTTGGTGGACTTCTTGTTGGCTTATCGCCTCTCTTTCCAGATACTCTAATGCTAGGCATGGAACTTAGAGACAAGGTAAAAGGCATTATTAGTTTCAGTAGATATTGATAATTCTAAAGCTAGAGCTCAATTATTATTTCTTATATAATTCTATATATAGGTAACTGAATATGTGAAAGAGTGGATCTTGGCGTTGAGAGCTTCAAATCCTGGACAGTACGAGAATATTTCTGTAGTTCGAAGCAATTCGATGAAATACCTACCCAATTACTTTGAGAAAGCACAACTGTCGAAGATGTATGCTTATGCACTTGAATTAGGAGGTATCATATACACAGTTACTGACGTAGAGGAACTTGGAGATTGGATGAGTTCTTGTTTGGAGGATCACCCTCTATTTGAACCAGTTCCTGATCAAACTAAATTTGCACAACTCCGTCAGATGTTCACAATCGAAGAACAAAATTACACAGAACCATGCACAAAATCTTGCCAAATGCCAAATCCAAGTCTCGTCAGTCCTCTCGTACACAGACATTTACTTGGGCGTCAAAGCCAGCACAGAAGTGGCAGGCAAGGCGACAAGCAGCAGCAGTCCTTAGGCTCAGCGTGCCATTCCATGCCATGCCCTTCTTGCGCCAGCCTGTGCCTCGACCACACTGCTCCTCTCTATTTAACCCCCCAGTGCCTCTCTTCCCTCGCATCAGCCATCATCGCATCAAGTATCATCATGACGGCTAAGCTGGCACTCTTCGTCTCGGCATCCCTTCTCATACTCACCAGCCAAGTTAGTGTCCAGTTCAGTGAAACCTCATCACTTCATTAGTTACTCACACTTCTCTTCTTGTTGTCGCTGCTGCAGGCTTCGTCGGATCTGGAGGGGGCTCCTGCTGCGGCACCGCCCGCTGCTCACATCGTTAAGGACGTGGGAGGTAGTAAACGACGACGCGAGACACATTTGCTTTACGCTTAGTCGAAGCAGAACACTGTGAATGATTGTTAATTAAATAAAGTGTTCGACGAAATGTGTGCGTGGGTGGTGCAGAGTGCGGAGCGGCGTGCAAGGAGCGATGCGGGGCGCACTCGCGGCCGAACGTGTGCGGGCGAGCGTGCGCGACGTGCTGCAGGGAGTGCAAGTGCGTGCCGCCGGGGACGTACGGCCACGCCGAGCTCTGCGGCAAGTGCTACACCGAGTGGAAGACCCATGGCAACCGCACCAAGTGCCCTTAATCAGCGCAGCTCGATCCCTCCCTCCTCGCAATCTATGCATTTATTTCCTGGTACTTACGGTCTGTTTACTTGGAAGCGTGGAAAGAAAAACCACGGAAAGTTTTCCTTCGTATATATCCGTCCGTTGTTTACTTTATTAATTTTTTAAGAAGGAAAGATTTATAATCCATCAGCGGATCTGTTTTTTCCTCAAAACCTATCACCCCAAAATCGGGCGGAAAAGCGACGGACGGACAAAATGCGCACGCAAAAGCACGCACCGCTTCTCTTCTTCTCCTCCGACGCAACCCGATTCTTCTCCTCTGCCTTGATTCTTCTTCTTCTCCTCTGCTGCCGTCCCCTGCTCGCCGCCGACAGCAAAGAGGCGCCGTCAGACCCTCGACTCCGACGAAGAAGACGCCAGCAAAGAAGACCCTCAACTCCGGAGTTGCCGCAGGCGACGGCGAGTTCCGAGACGTGGCCGATGACTGCGATCGCGAGAAGGCGGCGAGGCGGTACTCGACGAGGCGGGCCAAGGCAGAGGAGGAGCGGGAAGTGCCGACGGCCCTTCCAGAGTCTGCACTAGTCGACGGCGAAGAAGATGAGAAGAAAACCCTAGCCAATCTATCCTCTTTTGCCAACACAAGGAGCAGCAAGGTGGATCATCTTCTCAAGCCGCGCGGTCGCGGCTCTTGCTTCCCTTTCCCTCTCCGCTTCGCGCGGCCGCCAGCTCTTTTCTCTGCTCGCCGCGCCGATGAAGTAGCAGTCGAACCCCAGGCAGAGAGCGAAGGCAAGGGTCCTTCATCCCCTGTTTTGCTCCATTCTCGCCGCGCCATAGGAGGAGGAAGCCTGAGCCGATGCTTCCTTCGGAACGCCGATTACTCTGTAATCCTTCGGTTTTCCGCTTTTCCTCTCCCTCCTCTCCCTCCGTTTACTCTGTAATCCTTCGGATATTCTTTCTCTCCCCCTCGAGATTTATTTTCCCTAAGGAATCCTTTCTTTTCTTCATCCGCTCAACCAAGTAAACATAGCATTAATGTATGATCTAGTGCTGTGATACATGTGAAGTCAGAATCTCTATCTTCGTTATGCTACGTCGTCTGTTCTCTCATGGGTTGGTGTGCTGGCTGGCTGGCTGGCTGGCTTACTTTAAATGTAGTATGTATCAAATTTGACGAGTACTAGTCACCTTCTTCCTATTGGATGGGCTTTAACGGATCAGTATAATTTTGTAGAAAAAAAAATCAGAATGTATTAATTGATAAAAGTTGTAATTGATTTTAAAATTAAAATTTATATTTCTTTTGTGTATATTTGTTGTTTTTTATTATATTTTTATTTGATAAATTTTAATATAATAAATAGTAGAAAAATATTTAATTTTTATTATTTGAAAAATATAAATGTTTTTAAATGAATTTTTTAACTAATAAATTTATTATATTTATATTTATATTTATATTTTTTTTTGAATAATACCCTTATCAATATCTTTAAAAAAATTCTAATCTATTAATTTATTTTCCTTTAAATTATTATTATTATTTTCATTAATATTAATATTTGATGAATTAAATTTATAATCATCAAATAATAAATAAAATATTATCCTTTTGTGATAATTTTAATAATAAATCGATCAAGAATATCTTTTTAAGATTGAATAAAAAAGCAGTATATAAAACTCGGAATTTCAAAGAAGGATTACCCATATAAGATTTATTATACATATTTTTAATTTTACATTTTAAGATGTTATTTTCACGGCTCAAACTCGCAACCACAAGGGTCACAGGATATTAACTTTACCATTAAGATTAAATAATTTTTTTTTCATATGTTTTACATATATAAAACAAATATTTTCTATTAAACATATTCAAATAATAGAAAATATAAATCTTTAATATATTTATAAAAATAAAAAAATTAAAAATAATAAAATTTAATCTATATCTTATATTTTCAATTTGATGATATTTTAAAATTTAACATTAATTATTATCTATACAAATATGATAAAAAAAATAAATAAATATTAATTTTTATTTAAATTAATCAGAATGAACATCTAACAGAATAATTAGTCCAATTATTTTTTTAAAAAAAACTATATGAGAATTAAAATTTAATAAAAATAAAAATTAAGAAACGTGAGGTATATATATATATATATATATTATATAAAAAATACATAAATGGAAGCATAAATAAAAAGAGTATTTAATATGTATTTTTTTTACCTTTATAATCTAATTAATTATAAAAATAAAATATGAAAATTTTCACTTAAATTTGTAGTATTCTTTTTCAAAAATAAAAATAAGTATAATAATAAATGATCAATTAAAGTTAATTTAGAATTCTAATAAAAATCAATTTTTTATATTTTCAAATAAATTAATAATTATATTCTATATATATATATATATATATATATATATATATATATATATATATATATATATATATATATAATTTATTTTTTAAGAGTTCATTAAAATGTACATCATCGGCCTTAACATGGTACGAAAAGAGATTTGTGTATGAAGAGTTTGATTGTTCTTGTCTGAGATTGTTAATATATAGGTGAATAAGCAAGAAGCAACTGCTAAGGATATATATAAGATTGATGATAACAAAGGTGAAGAGAACTTCTAGGACAGTTATTTCACGTAGTATAGTTACTGCAACTACAATGCAATTTAGTATATATGACAGCATCCAAGTGAGGAAGTCCATGGTTCTTGACATCAACGAAGAACATCAAAAATTAAAAAATTTGATTTGTAACCTACAAAAGGCGGTTCATAGTATTTGTCTTTTCGATGGCAAGCACAAACAAGAATTGTAAGGCATCGGAGATAGCGTAAGTATTTAATGTATGATTTGTTCATACAATCGTTCATATATTGTCACTACAAAAAGCGTTTTATGATAAAATTTTTGATAAATTTTTAAAAAAAAATCGTCGATAAATTATTTTACGATGAAATTGACGATGAAAAATTTTTTATGGGTAATAGCTAGTCGTAAAATTTTACGACGAAAAAAATTTAAATCTGTCGTCAATTTGACGACAAATTTAGTTTTCATCGTCAAATTCGTTGCGACTTTGTGATGAAAATTATTTTCGTTACAAAATTCACATATTGATAATCTGCGATAAAAAATATTTTTTTATCACAACATCTGCGATAAAAATGTATTTTCGTCACCAATTAAGGATGAAAAAGTATTCATCACAAATTGCCGATGAATCATTTTCATCGCCGAATGGACCACGAAAATTAACTTCGTCATTGAATTCAGCAACAAAATTAATTTTCGTCCTCCATTCAGTAGGAAATGGTGAATATTTTTGACAACTCCGTTAGGGCTCGAGAGAGGTTCTAATGCTTTTGGCAATTGATACAAGTACAAACTAGTTGGGCCGAATCTATTTGTAGAGTCAGCTAAAAATATCCTACCAATAATATCTTTACAACCCAAGTTTGACCACCTACGTGGTTCCCGCAACTGCCTTGATGAATTTCCCATAGGACGTAATCAACATTCAGCATCTTCGGGACTCAAATATCTAAGCAAGGTTAGAAAAAAGCTTTCTTGTATAAATAATTGTCGATCAATGTGAACTGAGCTGCTCGCTTTTTGAGTTGAGCTTGCTCAGAATGATCAGGTAGAGCAACCTCCATTAAGTAGGAGAAAAACGGAAGGTGCCAATCAGTCAGCTCATCCTACGCAGGTACTTGATCTATCTGAGAGATCAACTGGACTCGAGCGATTGGGTCGTCTAACATCTAAGTGGCCAAAGCACTTGCCATTTTGGCGAGCTCATCGACCTTGATCTGATTTTCAGCTCAAGATATCTTTTGCAGGATAACTTCTTGGAATTCGATCCATAATTTTTTGATAGCCTCCACATATCTTTGGAGTTGATCATTCTCTGTCTCAAAGGTTCCTTTCAGATAATGTGTGGCTAGCAATGTTTCATATTTGGCTTTGTTATTGGATGCTTGGAAATACAATTTGATAGTGATCTATAAGGCTTCTTCACAGGAAGAAATTAGCAGTATTCCGACTCCACTACCTTGTTTTGTAGCAGATCCATCCACGAAGATTTTTCAAATTTCCTTTGACCCCTGGCCTCGGTTAGAAAGTCAACCAATGCTTGTACTTTGATGGTCGTTTGGGGTTGATACTGGATATCATATTCACTGAGCTCCATCATTCATTTGATAAGTCATACCGAGGTCTCGAAATTAGTCAATGCCCGACCTAAGACGGTATTGGTGAGAATGATGATGGGATGACACAAGAAGTATGGTCGTAATTTGCGAGCTATTGCAACCAATGTCAGAGCTAATTTCTCCAAGATAGAATATCTGATCTTGGTAGCTTTCAGAAAATGACTGACAAAGTAAATAGGGTGTTGAGTGTCATCTTCTTGTTAGAATAGAACTGAACTGACGGCTCTCTCAGGTGCGACTAAGTAGAGCCAAAGAGTCTCTCATGTGATTGGTTTGGAAAGAAGAGACTACATTAAGTATGACTTAGAGTTGTGCAAAGGCTTGTTTACATTTCAAGAAGAAACAACTACATTAAGTATGACTTGAGTTGCGCAAAGGCTTGTTTACATTTCTCGTTCCACTCGAACCAAACTAACTTTCAGAGAACCTTAAAGAAAGACAAGTTTTTGTCGATCGATTTGGAAATGAATCGGGAGAGTATAGCAATCCAACTAATGAGTCTCTTTGTTTCTTTGAGGTTCTAGGGAGAGGGTATACTTTGCAGTGCTTGGACTTTCTCGAGATTATCCTCGATCCCTCGTTCAATCACAATATAACCAAGAAAATGACCGCTTTTGACTCCGAATAGACACTTGTTCAGATTTAGTTTGAGATCGTATAAGTGCAGTGTACTGTAGATCTCCTCTATATCACTGATTAGGTCCTCAACAGGAGTACTCTTGATCAGGATATCATCTATATAGCCCTTAACGTTCCTGCCTACTTGATGCTTGAAGACTCGATCCATCAGACGTTGATATGTTGCTCCTGTATTCTTTAATCCGAAGGGTATAAGAGTGTAATAAAATATTTCGTCAGAGATGATGAAGCTAACTTTTTTTTAATCTTCAATTGCCAAGGGAATTTAGTGATATACTTGATATGCATCCAACATGCATATGTGTTCATAACCAAAAGTCATGTCCACTAGTTGGTCGATTCAAGGAATAGGATAGCAGTCCTTTGAGCAAACTTTGTTGAGATTTTGAAAGTTCATATAGACCATCCATTTGCCCCCCCCCCCCCCCCCCCCCCCCCCCCCCCCCCCCCCCCCCCCCCCCCCCCCCCCCCCCCCCCCCTCCTCCACTTGGAGACTACCACCACATTTGCCAACCAAGTCGGGAATTGCACTTCCTGTATATGTCCGGCTTCCCTTAGTTTGTCAATTTCAACTCTGATTATTTTGTATTTTTCGAAGTCGAAATGCCGCTTCTTCTATTGAACAGGTCTAACTTCCGGATCAATGTTGAGTCAGTGTTCCATGACAATAGGTGATATCCTCACGACCTCCCTAGATTCCCACACAAAGACATTTTGATTGTGAGAGAGTCAAGCAATGACCTTTTACTTCAGCTCAGGACAAAGGTTATATGTGACCCTGGTGGTTCGATTTAGCTCCTTAGCTATGATTGGTACTTCTTCATATCCATCAGTCGGCCAAGATGGAGGGATGTCATGGACGAGCTGTACTTCGGCTCCTTGGACGTTCTGACTTTTTCACGATTCCATCCGTACCACCTTCACATAGCACTTCCTTGTGACTGTTTGGTCACTTTTGACTTCACCCACTGTGATCATCTACTGGGAATTCATCTTCTAATGATAGGTGGAAGTGATGGCTCGGAATGAGCTTAAGGAGGGATGCCCCAATATGACATTGTAGCCGAAAGGGGCATCAACTACTGTGAACATAATAGTCCAAGCCCACCTTAAGGGCTCTTCTCTTAAGGATAATGAGAGGTTGATTTGTTCTAGCAATTCCACCTCATGTTTAGTGTATCTAAACAACGCTGTGGAGATGAGTTGTAATTCATGTCAGTCTATGTACATATGATCGAAGGTCATTTTGAAGAGTATATTTATCGAGCTCCTCATGTCGACGAAGACTCTTCCAACGTTGTATTTATGATAGCCCATATTACTAGAGCATTCTCATGGGAAGTAGCAACCCCATCCAAGTTTTAGGGACCGAAGGTAATCAAGGGACCTATTTTTGCTCGAGATTTTGCTCCGATTCCGTAGCTTTCGAGCCTTTAGTTGTGGGTTTTTGGGCTCGATTGGAATCTCCATCAGTTGAACCTCATAAGATTATGTTGATATCTCCTCGAGCGACGGACTTCTCCTGGCATCACCAATATCGGTTGTTTGGTGTTGTTGAGCTAACTCCCGAGAGCGAGATCTCCTTCGGGGGAGGTGTATCTCTTCGTTGATTGGTTGACGGTGCGACGACACCCTTTGATGATTGATTTAGTGTTCTGAATCTTTGCCCCGATTATAGCAGACAGTCGATTGCCGATCTAATCTCAAAGGTGTTCTTTGAGAAGGTAAATACTCCTCTATCGCTTGGCAGAGTTCTCGAGCATACTGTCGGCATTCATGGGTGAAATGCCCCTAGAATGATGAAAAGCAAAGTACTATTCCATTTCATCATACATCATTTTGGAATGATCTGGAGTTGGGACTGCTTCCATAGTTTGAACAGTTCACCTATCTATTCGAGTCGAGACAAACTGATGTGGCGTGAATGACTCTTCTGTTGAAGGGGAGGCGAAGGAGCCTTGAGCTCAGACCGAGCCGATATAGAAGTCAGCATTGCAACTTTCTTCTTCCTTGCAGTTTGGATTTCTTCCACATTGATATACTTCTATGCACGTCCCAATAGCGAGTCGAAAGTTGTCAGAGGATTTTTATACTAGAGACCAAAAGGGGTCTCACTCTTGCAAACCTTGAGAGAAGGTGTTGATGTGCAAGTCGATGGTAACTGAAGGCACATCCATGGCCACTTTATTGAACCGATAGATGTAATCCCTTAGGCTTTCTTTGGTGGTCTGCTTTAAGGTGAACAGGTTGAGAGGTGTTTTATGATACCTCTTACTGTTGCCGAAGCGTTACAGGAATACAACTTTAAAGTCAGCAAAGGTTTGGATTGATGTAGATGATAGTCAATCAAACTATTGATGAGTAGGATTGGAGAGATTGTTAGAAAGACGTTGCATTTGACGTCATTAGTATATTGATGTAGATTGACATTTTTATCGAATCAATCAAGATGATCTTCAGAGTCAGATGATTTATTATACTCTTTGAGTTGAGGTGCTCGAAAATAGTGAGGCAATTAATATTTGACTTTTATTATACATTTTGTATTGTATTAATTTATTTTAATTTATTGAATTCACTCCCCGATTGAAAATCCTAGTTACGCCACTAAGTCTTAAGAAAGAGTCAATCATATTAGATCTATTTTACGCTGTCTTACTCTATATTTTAAGAGGCTATTTTTACAACTCGTACTCATGACCACGTAAGGTCATACGATAATAACTTTACCGTTGAGATTGAATAATTTTTTATATTTTTTATACATTTTGTATATCTAAAATAATATTTTCTAAAAGATATATTTATATTCAAATAATAAAAATATACATTTATAAAAATAAAAATATTTAAAATTAAAAATAATAAAATTTAATTTATATACAAATATGATAATAAATAAATATTTATTTTTATTTAAATTAATTAGAATGAATAATAATTAATGCAAATATATATATATATATATATATATATATATATATATATATATAATCGAAGCATAAATAAAAAGAGTATTTAATATGTATTTTTTACTGTTATAATCTAATTAATCATAAAAATAAAATATGAAAAATTTCAATTAGATTTGATTAGTATTCTTTTTCAAAAATAAAAATAATGAAAAATAATTATAGTAATAAATGATCAATTAAAGTTAATTTAAAATTCTAATGAGAGTTCATTGAAATAGAAATCTTAGCCGTCTATGACTTATAGTAGTATCTAATAGGATGAATCTGATTATTTGAAAAATTATTTTTTTTTTTGATAATCTAGATTTTTAATTTTTGGAATCAATTAATCATAGAGATGGCCGGTCTGATCTCATAAAAAATTTCATCGATCACCCGAATAAATTCAGAAAGGGCTCACGTTGAGATCGCTGACAGCTGACCTTAATGATTGACACATCGTTATAAAGTGTCATGCTCCATCTGTATATTAGAACCACGGACCTCAACACGGCTACTCCGTCAGATGTCAGATGGTCGTCCAATCCATCTACATAATCATATTTCATATCATTTTTTTTATAATTTTTCTATCAAATAGAGAATATATATGTTTCAACAATCGTGCTTTAAAAAGATTCATCAATGAATTAGGGCATCGATTGTCAAACACCTGAGTTGATGAGTTAAAAGTGGGGTTAATGAATTAAAGTGCAAGGGCTACCGAGCATCTGTGTGTGTGTATATAGACCACTTGACCGGTATCAACTTTTTTTTTTAAAATATAAGTAAATCTTAAAGTTTTTTTACCCTAGTAGTAGGTGGAAAACTTCCGTGGGATCAGATCGGCCACCCTCAGGGATTGAGTCCATAAGATTGACTGAGATTTATTAAATTTTTTTTAGCAATTATGGATAATTATTACAATATAAAAAGTTGGTTATTAGGGATCACTTTCAATACTATCATAGTCACTGTCAGCCCATTGTCATTGTTTTTAACTCTGTTTATCTAAGTGCCCCCTTCCTCCTCTCCGATAATGTTTTATATAAAGATGCAACTATAAGCATATTTGCTAAAATATGGAGCTAATTAGCTGTAACTACGATAATAATTAGTAAGAGTTTTAGTCTTAACTTCTATAATTTATATTAGTCATGTTTTAAATTTTACAAATTTTATTATTATTATTTTATTAATTTAACAAATAATATTTTGATAGAATAGTCATTTTTATATAATAAATTTTAATTATATTTAAACAATATGGAATGCCATCTTTTTTTTATTTTCATGCAACAATAATTATATAAGATATAATTTTTTTATGTCTTGTCTCATAATTAATTATTCATACCATACCATTGTTGGAGTGGAATTGTGTCTGTTTGATCGAATATGCCTTTTAACAGAACGTTAACAATTATACAAAAAGTAAATATAATTAATTTTGCAACGTTAACAATTATACAAAAAGTAAATATAATTAATTTACACAAACAACTCAAATACCATTTTTATTTTTATTTTTTGAATTTCTAGCCACCAAAAAAAACAAAAAAAACAAACGTCACCAGCTTGTCCACGACTTTCCATATGACGTCGCTACTGGGCCCAGTCGACTCGGTTTCCTACCGGGTTAGAGCTGGCCGAGTTGACCCGGTCGGTTCTGTAATTTGTGTTACCGAAATCGCCCAACCGGTCCGACACGGGGCTTGTAACCTCCCCGTCGAGTGCGCCGAACCGTAGCGGCGGCGCGTCGCCACCTTCCTTCCCTCGCATTGCCCTCAGCGTCCTCCTCGCCATCTCCTGCAGGGTTCCCCCGCCGACTTCCGCCGCCAGCCTGGCCAACGCCTGCTCCGCCCCTGCCGCCTTCGCCAGGCCCCGGAAACGCAAGCCCCTCTGGCTCATAAAGTATAGCGCTGCCATGCAGTGCTCCTTGTCCGCCCCTTCCAGTGGCTCCCTCCTCAGCAAATCCGCCAGCGCGGACACCCCGCCGGCGTCCATCAGCGCCGCTATCCCTTCGCGGCACCCCGCGAGGTTGTGGATCATCATCATCGCTATCCTCGCCGGTGCCAGACCCTCCGCTTGCTCGTCTGGAACGGCCGCCTCCGTTGCTCTCTCTGACGCCACCGCGAGCAGCGCGTGAACTGCCCCAGGGGTGCGCACAATCCTAGACCTGTTGGCCGGGGTGAGAGAGAGGTGGTGGAGAGCCATGCCGGCGTCGTGGCGGGCGCGGGACCGGGCGGTCGAAAGGCAGGTGAAGAGGTCGAGGAGTGGCGGTATGGCGCCGATAACGCCTAGTGGGGTGCGGTTCTCCTCCTCGAGGGCGAGACTGAAAAGGGCGCCGGCAGCATGGTAGCGGGCCTCCACGGGGCCTCTCCGGAGCAACTCGACGAGAGCCGGCACGATTCCGGACCTCAAAATCGGAACTTTGTTCATTGGTCCCAGCGAAAGGTTCACGATTGCGGCAGCGGCATCGATCTGGATGGCAGCGCAGGGCGAAATAAGCATGGGACGGAGAGCGCCTAGGAGGCGCAGTGTGCAGAGAGCCACGCGCCGGTCGTGGCTCTCCCTCGTAGCTTTCCGGAAATTGGCGGCGGCTGATTCCTGCTCCGCCACATCTAATTCCGTGAACTTGACCAACGTCTCTTCCAGTGCATCAGTCTTCGCCCCCGCCGATGGCGAATTGGCGACCCTTGGAGTTTGCTCTCTATCCAACGTTCCATCGAGAACGACGATCTCGGAAGAAGAGAAAGAAGAAGATGAATGATTAGAGGATGACGGAGGAGTGGATCCTGACGAAAAACTAGAAGATTGGTTCTTCTCTCGCTCGCGCACGACGCCAGGGACAGAAGTGGCGATTCTCATCAGTTCCTTTGGTTCCTCTTCCGCTACCGTAGGCAAAATGCCGTCTTTCTCACCCATTCCTTGGGAAACAATCTCGGAAACTATCAAGACTCCACCTTTCCCTGCATCACCGCCGAAATCTGCATCCTCTTCCTCTTTTCCTCCGTCAGACAACGCTGCAGAGGCGGCGGCGGAGGGAAGGGGCTGCTGATTTGTGGGCATGAGGCAGCGGACGAGGGCCACGGCAGCTTCGGGAGGGAGTGGGAGGGGAGAACTGAAGCTGAAGCGGGCGCACCAGGCAACAATTGCAGACTTGAGGGCGCAGTTGGGGATAAGCATGGGCGGCGGCGACAGGGCTATGTGGAGGTCCGGCGGGGCGAAGGCGAGGTCGAGGCAGGCCTGAATGCAGCTGCGCTCGAAGGTTTGCCCGGAGGGAATGATGACGGGCTCGGCCATCATGGAGCCGGAGATGGGGCAAAGGAACTCCAGCGGCAAGTCCGCCGTGAAGGACGGCGTGGGCGACGCCGAGGCGGCGGGGGACAGCGAGGCGGTTGAGGAAGAGCGGCGGAAGGAGAGCTTCCACCTCGACTTGCTGTTGCTCCCCATGGCAGGTCCGAATTCCTATTCCTAATCAAAACCGCTCATTCCATTCGCGATCTCTCTGACTGCTTGCTCCACTGTTGGAAAAAGGAACGCCTTTTGAGTAAGCAGCGGAAGAAGAACAAGACTTAGCCTCCAAGACATCACCTGGAATATTTACTTTGCCGTACCAAAATTTAGGATAATTTTCACAATGGCACTTTAAAAAATTTGGATAATCTTAGAAGCCTAAAACAAATATTTTAATATTAAGGGTATTTTAGAAATTACTCTGGAATATATCAATTTTTGAAAATTATAATCCATCTCACTTCTTAAAAGGTTGACCTTTTGACTTTAGGGTTAAATTGGTATTTTGAATGTTAAGAGATGGAAAGAAGAAGTTGATAAATATTGGGGGAGCAAAGTAAAATTTCCTCCTCAAATTATCCTTTATAGTTATTATTATTATTCATATTTTAGTCATTGGAAAAAATATTTTAATTCCCAAAGTACATATTTTTTAAATTATTTTTGAGTTTTAAGGTTGTTTAAAAGTAGAGAATTAAAAGAGTGCCCTTTTATTGTCAAAAGGTCTCTCTTTTAAAATTTATTAAAATAATATTTTATCAATAATTTAATTTTCTATTTCATCTTGGCCATTCCAAAGTTAGGTCAAAATTGATCTAAAATGATATAGTTTGGATCAAAGCTGTTCCAAAGTATATAAAAAAAAAAAAATTAAAGGGTATTTTGGGTATAAAAAATTGATGAGGTGGGAACACTCTTTTAATGATATGGATAATTAGGTGTAATTTTCACCTTTAAAATTTNNNNCAAAACTCATTATACATTATTCTTTTAAGTTGAGTCAAACCCTTAAACACAGAGGGAGATTACTTTGTGGTTAACAAAGGACCCTGAGGATGTGTCAGATTAAGGGGGAGAGTCTGAAATAAAAAATAATGACTAGTTTTTCAAAACTTGTCTATTTTTTAAAACCACTTATTTTGAAAAAAATTGAAAAACTATTTCAAAAATCTACTACAAAGTGATGTTTGCAAAAGTATTTCAAAAACTCATCTAAAAACTAAGTTTTTTAAAAAATTAATTTAACATATAAATTATTTGAAAATTTTTCTAATCTACTATGGTCTTTCAAGAATTATCAAGACTTAGGCGTGACCATAGACATTACCATTATTGTTGGTGCAAGAGAGAATGAGCTAAATGTTAAATCTTTTTGATGTATGAAAAGGGGTAGAAGGGACCTTAAGTTAATAATATAGATTTCTCCCAGAAAATTAAACCCTGACCTATATTAACTTAAGAAATTGTCAAACATTAAAAAGGGGGAGATTGTTGGTGCAAGATGCACTAAGATCTTGCCTAGAGTTTCGATGTTTGACAATACACCTAAGTCCGTCAGTTTGACCAAGGGTTGATCCAAACAGGACTTGATGTTTGGATGTGTGGAAGTGAGCGAGAAGACCTAGTCGGTTGGACTAGGCAGTGGAAGTCCTAATCTGGAAGATTGGGCAAGGGAAGTCCTAGTGAGTGAAGCTGGGCAAGGCAAAGTTCTAGTTATAGGCTTGGCAAAGAGAAGTCCTGATTTGGAGGATCAAACGAAAGTCTTGGCAGAGTCAAAGTGCACCAGGTAGAGTCTGGACTTGGTCAGGAGGACCAAGTTGCAGTAGAGAGCTGGGCCTGGTCAAGAGGACCAAGCTACAGCTGAGGGCTGGACTGATCAGGAGGATTAGTTGCAGTACAAATCCTGGGGGGCAAAGACAGAGCTAAGCACAAGTCCAACAAGTCTAGAGGACTTGGTTGGCATAAATTCTCCTGAATGGAGTGGGTAAGGGTGCATTTCTGGAGTGGGACAGGAGGCGTCAGACTAACCCAGGATTTCGAAAGAAATCCGAAGTTAGACCCACAAGGTAAAACTAGATTGGCTTGGTTGTATTCATGCTTATTTTGCAGGAACCATAATGCAGGGTCAACTTCAAACGGCCATAACTTTTGACTCGGGACTCGAAACGAGGCATGGTTGGATGCGTTGGAAAGCCCTTTCAGAGACCTACAAAAAAGGTTTCTGGAGTCAACTCAGATTCGGACTGGAGTCGACTCAAGAGGCTGGAGTCGACTCAGAAGTGCATTTGAGTCGACTCGGACGGCAGATAACGAGCAGAATCGAGCAAGATAAAGTTTTATCTGCCACATCAGCTGGAGTCGACCCAGATGGGCATCTGAGTCGACTCAGGAGCATTATAAAAGGCTGTGAGCGTGCAGAAACAAGCAATTCAAGCCAGAAAAGTTTCCTGCTCAATTAGTGGTGCTCTTGAATGCGAACGGGGCCAAGCACGTGCTACCGGGGAAGATCCAGGAGGAGTACGCGCTGCTCGGACTTCCAGATTGGCAGCTATTTGTTTGGTTTAATCTTTCTTACTTGTTCTTTCTATTTTTTATTACTGTCATTCTTTACGGACTGTAAGACGGGTTTCTCCGCCTCCGAACACCGTTCGGAAAGGAGACCACTAGTGGACGGACGCCTTCCGAATTAGGCCTTGGACGTACTAACCCTGGGGGGTTAGGAATCAAGTAAAAATCCGCCTGTCCCTTTATTATTGTCTAATCCGCTGCTTAATGTTTTGTTAGTAAAACGAACGAAAGTGAAAAAGCGACACGCGCTATTCACCCCCCCTCTAGCGTGTGTATCGATCCTACACTGATGGCTCTCTCAGGTGCGGCTAAGTAGAGCTAAAGAGTCTCTCCTGTGATTGGTTTGGAAAGAAGAGACAACATTAAGTATGACTTAGAGTTGTGCAAAGGCTTGTTTACATTTCAAGAAGAGACAACTACATTAAGTATGGCTTGAGTTGTGCAAAGGCATGTTTACATTTCTCATTCCACTTGAACCGAACTAATTTCCAGAGAACCTTAAAGAAATATAAGTTTTTGTCGATCGATTTGGAAATGAATCGGGAGAGTATAGCAATCCAACCAATGAGTCTCTTTGTTTCTTTGAGGTTCTAGGGAGAGGGTATACTTTGCAGTGCTTGAACTTTCTCGAGATTATCCTCGATCCCTCGTTCAATCACAATATAACCAAGAAAATGATCGCTTTTGACTCCGAATAGATACTTGTTCAGATTTAGTTTGAGGTTGTATAAGTGCAGTGTACTGTAGATCTCCTCTATATCACTGATTAGGTCCTCGACATGAGTACTTTTGATCAGGATATCATCTATATAGCCCTTAACGTTCCTGCCTACTTAATGCTTGAAGACTCGATCCATCAGACGTTGATATGTTGCCCCTGTATTCTTTAATCCGAAAGGTATAAGAGTGTAATAAAATATTTCGTCAGAGGTGATGAAGCTGACTGATTTTTAATCTTCAATTGCCAAGGGAATTTAGTGATATACTTGATATATGCATCCAACATGCATATGTGTTCATAACAAAAAGTCATGTCCACCAGTTGGTCGATTCAAGGAATAGGATAGCAGTTCTTTGAGCAAGCTTTGTTGAGATTTTGAAAGTTCATACAGACCATCCATTTGCCCCCCCCCCCCCCCCCCCCCCGCCTCCCCCACTTGGAGACTACCACCACATTTGCCAATCAAGTCAGGAATTGCACTTCCTGTATATGTCTGGCTTCCCTTAGTTTGTCAATTTCAACTCTGATTATTTTGTATTTTTCAAAGCCGAAATGTCGGTTCTTTTGTTGAACCGGTCTAACTTCCGGATCAATGTTGAGTCGGTGTTCCATGACAATAGGTGATATCCTCACGACCTCCCTAGATGCCCACACAAAGACATCCTGATTGTGAGAGAGTCAAGCAATGACCTTTTACTTCAGCTCGAGACAAAGGTTATGTGTGACCTTGGTGGTTCAGTTTGGCTCCTTAGGTATGATTGGTACTTCTTCATATCCATCAGTCGGCCAAGATGGAGGGATGTCATGGACAAGCTGTACTTCGACTCCTTGGACGTTCTGACTTTTTCACGATTTTATCCGTACCACCTTCACATAGCACTTCCTTGTGACTATTTGGTCACTTTTGACTTCACCCATTTTGGTCATCTACTGGGAATTCATCTTCTAATGATAGGTGGAAGTGACGGCTCGGAATGAGCTTAAGGAGGGATGCCCCAATATGACGTTATAGCCGGAAGGGGCATCAACTACTGTGAAAATAATAGTCCAAGCCCGCCTTAAGGGCTCTTCTCTTAAGGATAATGAGAGGTTGATTTGTCTTAGTAATTCCACCTCATATTTAGTGAATCTAAACAACGCTGTTGAGATGATTCGTAATTCATGTCAGTCTATCTACATATGGTCGAAGGTCGTTTTGAAGAGTATATTTATCGAGCTCCTCGTGTCGACGAAGACTCTTCCAACGTTGTATTTATGACAACTCATATTACTAGAGCATCCTCATGTGAAGTAGCAACCCCATCCAAGTTTTAGGGACCGAAGGTAATCAAGGGACCTATTTTTGCTCCGATCCCGTAACTTTTCAGCCTTTAGTTGTGAGGTTTTGGGCTCAATTGGAATCTCCATCAGTTAAACCTCATAAGATTATGTTGATATCTCCTCGGGAAGAGGACTTCTCCTGGCATCGCCAATATCAGTTGTTTGGTGTTGTTGAGCTAGCTCCCGAGATCGAGATCTCCTTCGGGGGAGGCGTATCTCTTCGTTGATTGGTTGACGGTGCGACGACGCTCTTTGATGATTGATTTGACGTTCTGAATTTTTGCCCCGATTGTAGCGGACAATCGATTGCCGATCTGATCTCAAAGGTGTTCTTTGAGAAGGTAAATACTCCTCTATCACTTGGACAGAGTTCTCGAGCATACTGTCGGCATTCATGGGTGAAATGCCCTTAGAATGATGAAAAGCAAAGTACTATTCCCTTTCGTCATACATCATTTTGGAATGATCTGGAGTTGGGATCGCTTCTATAGTTTGAACAGTTCGCCTACCTATTCGAGTCGAGACAAACTGATGTGGCGTGAATGACTCTTCTGTTGAAGGGGAGGTGGAGGAGTCTTAAGCTTAGACCGAGTCGATATAGAAGTTAGCATTGCAACTTCCTTCTTCCTTGCAGTTTGGATTTTTTCCGCGTTGATATACTTCTATGCACGTCTCAATAGTGAGTCGAAAGTTGTCATAGGATTTTTATACCAGAGATCGAAAGGGATCTCACTCTTGCAAACCTTGAGAGAAGGCGCTGATGTGCACATCGGTGGTAGCTGAAGGCACATCCATAGCCACTGTATTGAACCGATAGATGTAATCCCTTAGGCTTTCTTTGGTGGCCTGCTTTAAGGTGAACAGGTTGAGAGGTGTTTTATGATACCTCTTACTGTTGTCGAAGTGTTATAGGAATATAACTTTGAAGTCAGCAAAGGTTTGGATCGATGTAGATGATAGTCAATCAAACTATTGACGAGTAGGATTGGAGAGATTGTTAGAAAGACGCTGCATTTGACGTCATTAGTATATTGATGTAGATTGGCATTTTTCTCGAATCGACCAAGATGATCTTCAGAGTTGAATGATTCATTATACTCTTTGAGCTGAGGTGCTCGAAAATAGTGAGGCAATTAATATCTGACTTTTATTATACATTTTGTATTATATTAATTTATTTTAATTTATTGAATTCACTCCCCGATTGAAAATCCTGATTACGCCATTGAGTCTAAGGAAAGAGTCAATCACATTAGATTTATTATATGTTGTCTTACTCTATATTTTAAGAGGCTATTTTTACAATTCGAACTCGTGACCATGAGGTCATACGATAATAATTTTACCATTGAGATTGAATAATTTTTTTATATTTTTCATACATTTTGTATATCTAAAATAATATTTTCTAATAGATATATTTATATTCAAATAATAAAAAATATACATTTTTAGTATTTTATAAAAATTTAAATTATTTAAAATTAAAAAATAATAAAATTTAATTTATATACAAATATGATAATAAATAAATAAATATTTTTATTTAAATTAATTAGAATGAATAATAATTAATGCAAATTTTAAAAAAATGAGAATTAAAATTTAATCAATTTAGTTGAATAATATATATATATATAATCGAAGCATAAATAAAAAGAGTATTAATATTTAATATGTATTTTTTACCGTTATAATCTAATTAATTATAAAAATAAAATATGAAAATTTTCAATTAGATTTGATTAGTATTCTTTTTCAAAAATAAAAATAATTATAGTAATAAATGGTCAATTAAAGTTAATTTAAAATTCTAATGAGAGTTCATTGAAATAGAAATCTTAGTGGTCTATGGCTTATAGTAGTCTCTTATATGATGAATCTGATTATTTGAAAAATTATTTACTTTTTTTTATAATCTAGATTTTTAATTTTTCGAATCAATTAATCATAGAGATGACCAGTTCGATCCCATAAAAAATTTTCATCGATCACTCGAATAAATTCAGAAAGTGCTCACATTGAGGCCGCCGACAGCTGACCTTCACGATTGACACATCATTATAGAGTGTCATGCTCCATCTGTATATTAGAACCACGAACCACAACATGACTAGTCTATCATATGGTAGTCCAATCCATCTAGATAATCATATTTTGTATCATTTTTTTAATAAATTTTCTATTAAATAGAGAATATACATGTTTCAACCGTCGTACTTTAAAAAAAAAACCATCAATGAATTAGGGCATCGATTGTCAAACACCTGAATTGATGAGTTAAAGTGTGGTTAATGAATTAAAGTGTAAGGGCTACCGAGCACCTGTGTGTGTGTGTGTGTGTGTATAGACCACTTGGCTGGTATCAAATTTTTTTAAAAATATAAGTAAACCTTACATGTTGGATTATATGCTAAAAATATTCAACATGAACTGTTTGTTTTTAAATATAAATTTTAAAATAAAAAAAGTCAACCTAACTCATAAAAGTTAATTTAACTTTAATAAATTTATCAGTTGCACCATTTTATATATTTATTTACTTTTCTGTGTTAATTATTTACTGGTGTTCTTTTCTGTCAGTGGTATTCATATTATATTGACTTATCTTTTTGGAACTTTGCCATTGTCTGAAACGCCTTAGTGTTCTGCTAATCATTATAAAGATATATAAAGTCTGAGCTTTTATCATTACATTAAATTGATTTTGAAGTTTCAATCTTAACAACTAAGAATTGTAACTTTTTTCTTTATTTCTTTATATATTTTGAAGTTACAATAAATCAGCCTCAAAGTTTCTTTATTTCTTTATAAAGTCTGAACTTTTTTCTTTATAAATTTTGAAGTTGCACTCAAATCAGCCTAATGACCACCACAATATAATTGAAAAAAAATTAGAACAGTGGGGACAATATAATTAAAGTAGGCATGAGAATCTTTAATTAAGAAATAATTAGCAATATATATATTTATATATGTTAATAATAATTAATTTTCTTTTTTCAATAACCACTGACAAAAAGTTTTCCTAAAGCTGTTTCTTTACAGATAAAAGGGAGCATGGCATAGTAAAGCCACTGATGTAGTCTTAACAAGTGATAAAGCCCTTCTTTTCAATGATTAATTCACAATAAATAGAGTCCTCATATATGCTCATTTTGTTATCTTTCTAAAGCATTTTCACAAGTTATCCATTGAATGATTGAACTAATTATATGCATCTTTGTCTTCGACTTGTATCTCAAGTGGTACGGTTAGGTACTTGGGTATATTTTGGCCGAGTTATATCGGAGCTCCACAAAGGAAAGGGAAAGTGAGTTCCACAAGAAGCTCTTTTTATTAGGATAATTCCTTCTCTTTTGCTAAAATGATAAGAGTTTTAGCTTGTTGAACTATACCACTCAATTAAGGAATAATTGAGGAGGTAATGAATGATGGTTTCAATCACAAGAAAATTTTTCTTTTTCTTACTATTTAGCCACTTTAGGTTTAGAACACTTTGAAACATGGTTTGGTTTTAAGGTTTGAAGGTATCGAAATGATCAGATCAAACATAACAGTCGATTGATCGACTAGTTTGCATGTGTCAGTCTAAACATTATACGGTTTATTATAGGTTGTGTTTGGATGATCGGAACAAACACAAAGATTAGTAAAGAATTTTTTTTCTTGATACAAAGTTTAGCTTAGATTATTTTTTAATGAAAATACTTATTTTCTTCTTACCACCCTTAATGATTTGGAAGATTGTTTTTTTAGAAAAAAATGATTTAAGTTTTTCAAATATATTAATTTTATTTGAGATACTGAAAAAATATATGAATTTTAAAGCTTTTTAAGAGAATGATAAATGTGGGAATCTTCCATTCTAATAAATAGATTTATATGCTTTTTAATTTTAAAGGTGAAAATTAAAAAAGCACACCTAATTATCCATATCATTAGAGTATGTCCCACCTCATCAATTTTTTATAC
>NC_133881.1:11061305-11066186 GCF_044706935.1 Curcuma longa
GTAAGGGCTACCGAGCACCTGTGTGTGTGTGTGTGTGTGTATAGACCACTTGGCTGGTATCAAATTTTTTTAAAAATATAAGTAAACCTTACATGTTGGATTATATGCTAAAAATATTCAACATGAACTGTTTGTTTTTAAATATAAATTTTAAAATAAAAAAAGTCAACCTAACTCATAAAATATTTATTTACTTTTCTGTGTTAATTATTTACTGGTGTTCTTTTCTGTCAGTGGTATTCATATTATATTGACTTATCTTTTTGGAACTTTGCCATTGTCTGAAACGCCTTAGTGTTCTGCTAATCATTATAAAGATATATAAAGTCTGAGCTTTTATCATTACATTAAATTGATTTTGAAGTTTCAATCTTAACAACTAAGAATTGTAACTTTTTTCTTTATTTCTTTATATATTTTGAAGTTACAATAAATCAGCCTCAAAGTTTCTTTATTTCTTTATAAAGTCTGAACTTTTTTCTTTATAAATTTTGAAGTTGCACTCAAATCAGCCTAATGACCACCACAATATAATTGAAAAAAAATTAGAACAGTGGGGACAATATAATTAAAGTAGGCATGAGAATCTTTAATTAAGAAATAATTAGCAATATATATATTTATATATGTTAATAATAATTAATTTTCTTTTTTCAATAACCACTGACAAAAAGTTTTCCTAAAGCTGTTTCTTTACAGATAAAAGGGAGCATGGCATAGTAAAGCCACTGATGTAGTCTTAACAAGTGATAAAGCCCTTCTTTTCAATGATTAATTCACAATAAATAGAGTCCTCATATATGCTCATTTTGTTATCTTTCTAAAGCATTTTCACAAGTTATCCATTGAATGATTGAACTAATTATATGCATCTTTGTCTTCGACTTGTATCTCAAGTGGTACGGTTAGGTACTTGGGTATATTTTGGCCGAGTTATATCGGAGCTCCACAAAGGAAAGGGAAAGTGAGTTCCACAAGAAGCTCTTTTTATTAGGATAATTCCTTCTCTTTTGCTAAAATGATAAGAGTTTTAGCTTGTTGAACTATACCACTCAATTAAGGAATAATTGAGGAGGTAATGAATGATGGTTTCAATCACAAGAAAATTTTTCTTTTTCTTACTATTTAGCCACTTTAGGTTTAGAACACTTTGAAACATGGTTTGGTTTTAAGGTTTGAAGGTATCGAAATGATCAGATCAAACATAACAGTCGATTGATCGACTAGTTTGCATGTGTCAGTCTAAACATTATACGGTTTATTATAGGTTGTGTTTGGATGATCGGAACAAACACAAAGATTAGTAAAGAATTTTTTTTCTTGATACAAAGTTTAGCTTAGATTATTTTTTAATGAAAATACTTATTTTCTTCTTACCACCCTTAATGATTTGGAAGATTGTTTTTTTAGAAAAAAATGATTTAAGTCTTCAAATATATTAATTTTATTTGAGATACTGAAAAAATATATGAATTTTAAAGCTTTTTAAGAGAATGATAAATGTGGGAATCTTCCATTCTAATAAATAGATTTATATGCTTTCAAATTTTAAAGGTGAAAATTAAAAAAGCACACCTAATTATCCATATCATTAAAAGAGTGTTCCCACCTCATCAATTTTTTATACCCAAAATACCCTTTATTATTTTTTTTACTTTGGAACAATTTTGATCAAAACTATATCATTTTAGATCAATTTTCACCAAACTTTGGAATAATTTTGATGGCCAAGATGAAATTGAAAATTAAATTATTGATAAAATATTATTTTACGAAATTTTAAAAGAGAAACCTTTTGACAATAAAAGGGCACTCTTTTAATTATCTACTTTTAAACAACCTTAAAACTTAAAAATAATTTTTTAAAAAATATGTACTTTGGGAATTAAAATATGTTTTCCAATGACTAAAAATATGAATAATAATAATAACTATAAAGGATAATTTGAGGAGGAAATTTTACTTTGCTCCCCCAATATTTATCAACTTCTTCTTTCCATCTCTTAACATTCAAAATACCAATTTAACCCTAAAGTCAAAAGGTCAACCTTTTAAGAAGTGAGATGGATTATATTTTTCAAAAATTGATATATTCTAGTGTAATTTCTAAAATACCCTTAATATTAAAATATTTGTTTTATGCTGCTAAAATTATCCTAATTTTTTTAAAGTGCCATTGTGAAAATTATCCTAAATTTTGAGAGGGCAAAGTAAATATTCCATGTGATGTCTTGGAGGCTAAGTCTTGTTCTTCTTCCTCTGCTTACTCAAAAGGCCTTCCTTTTTCCTTTTTCCTATTTCCAACAGTGGAGCAAGCAGTCAGAGCGATCGCGAATGGAGTGAGCGGTTTTGATTAAGAATAGGAATTCGGACCTGCCATGGGGAGCAACAGCAAGTCGAGGTGGAAGCTCTCCTTCCGCCGCTCTTCCTCAGCCGCCTCGCTGTCCCCCGCCGCCTCGGCGTCGCCCACGCCGTCCTTGACGGCGGACTTGCTGCCGGAGTTCCTTTGCCCCATCTCCGGCTCCATGATGGCCGAGCCCGTCATCATTCCCTCCGGGCAAACCTTCGAGCGCAGCTGCATTCAGGCCTGCCTCGACCTCTCCTTCGCCCCGCCGGGCCTCCACATAGCCCTGTCGCCGCCGCCCATGCTTATCCCCAACTGCGCCCTCAAGTCTGCAATTGTTGCCTGGTGCGCCCGCTTCAGCTTCAGTTCTCTCCTCCCACTCCCTCCCGAAGCTGCCGTGGCCCTCGTCCGCTGCCTCATGCCCACAAATCAGCAGCCCCTTCCCTCCGCCGCCGCCTCTGCAGCGTTGTCTGATGGAGGAAAAGAGGAAGAGGACGCAGATTTCGGAGGTGATGCAGGGAAAGGTGGAGTCTTGATAGTTTCCGAGGTTGTTTCCCAAGGAATGGGTGAGAAAGACGGCATTTTGCCTACGGTAGCGGAAGAGGAACCAAAGGAACAGATGAGAATCGCCACTTCTGTCCCTGGCCTCGAGCGCGAGCGAGAGAAGAACCAATCTTCTAGCTTTTCGTCAGGATCCACTCCTCCGTCATCCTCTAATCATTCATCTTCTTCTTTCTCTTCTTCCGAGATCGTCGTTCTCGATGGAACGTTGGATAGAGAGCAAACTCCAAGGGTCGCCAATTCGCCATCGGCGGGGGCAAAGACTGATGCGCTGGAAGAGACGTTGGTCAAGTTCACGGAGTTAGATGTGGCGGAGCAGGAATCAGCCGCCGCCAATTTCCGGAAAGCTACGAGGGAGAGCCACGACCGGCGCGTGACTCTCTGCACACTGCGCCTCCTAGGCGCTCTCCGTCCCATGCTTATTTCGCCCTGCGCTGCCATCCAGATCGATGCCGCTGCCGCAATCGTGAACCTTTCGCTGGGACCAATGAACAAAGTTCCGATTTTGAGGTCCGGAATCGTGCCGGCTCTCGTCGAGTTGCTCCGGAGCGGCCCCGTGGAGGCCCGCTACCATGCTGCCGGCGCCCTCTTCAGTCTCGCCCTCGAGGAGGAGAACCGCACCCCACTAGGCGTCATCGGCGCCATACCGCCACTCCTCGACCTCTTCACCTGCCTTTCGACCGCCCGGTCCCGCGCCCGCCACGACGCCGGCATGGCTCTCCACCACCTCTCTCTCACCCCGGCCAACAGGTCTAGGATCGTGCGCACCCCTGGGGCAGTTCACGCGCTGCTCGCGGTGGCGTCGGAGAGAGCAACGGAGGCGGCCGCTCCAGACGAGCAAGGGGAGGGTCTGGCACCAGCGAGGATAGCGATGATGTTGATCCACAACCTCGCGGGGTGCCGCGAAGGGAGCGCGGCGCTGATGGACGCCGGCGGGGTGTCCTCGCTGGCGGATTTGCTGAGGAGGGAGCCACTGGAAGGGGCGGACAAGGAGCACTGCATGGCAGCGCTATACTTTATGAGCCAGAGGGGCTTGCGTTTCCGGGGCCTGGGGAAGGCGGCAGGGGCGGAGCAGGCGTTGGCCAGGCTGGCGGCGGAAGTCGGCGGGGGAGCCGTGCAGGAGATGGCGAGGAGTACGCTGAGGGCGATGCGAGGGAAGGAAGCTGGCGACGCGCCGCCGCTACGGTTCGGGGCGCTCGACGGGGAGGTCACAAGCCCCGTGTCGGACCGGTTGGGCGATTTCGGCAACACAAATTACAGAACCGACCGGGTCCACTCCGCCAGCTCTAACCCGGTAGGAAACCGAGTCGACTGGGCCCAGTAGCGACGTCATATGGAAAGTCGTGGACAAGCTGGTGACGTTTGGTTTTTTTGTTTTTTTTGGTGGCTAGAAATTCAAAAAATAAAACTAAAAATGGTATTTGAGTTGTTTGTGTAAATTAATTATATTTACTTTTTGTATAATTGTTAACGTTGCAAAATTATAAAAAAAAAATGTTTTGGTCACGCGATTTTTGTGAAATGAGAGTCTTTTTGTATGTAAAAAGAAAAAGGCATATTCGATCGAATGACACAATTCCACTCCAACAATGGTATGAATAATTAATTATGGCGCAAGATATATAAAAAAAGGCGTAATTATATCTTATATAATTATTGTTGCATAAAAATAAAAAAAAAAAGTGGCATTCCATTTTTTTAATATAATTAAAATTTATTATATAAAACTGACTATTATATCAAAGTATTATTTGTTAAATTAATAAAAGTAATAATAAAAAATAATAAAATTTAAAACATGACTAATATAAATTATAGTAATTATTATCCTAGTTACTGCTAATTTGCTCCATATTTTAGCAATTATACTTATAGTTACAACTTTATATAAAACATTATCGAAGAGGATGAAGGGGACACTTAGCAAAAAAATGATACAAAATATGATTATCTAGATGGATTGGACTACCATATGA
>NC_133881.1:11066286-11122308 GCF_044706935.1 Curcuma longa
TTTGTGATACACACAATCATCAATTAAATTCACTCCAAAACCAAATGAGAGAATTACCTCATGAAATTTATGGTACCACTGACGAGACGCTTGCTTAAGCCCATAGATGGATTTCTTTAATTTGCAAATCGTATTCTTTGGATCTCCTGACACAAAGTTTTCTGGTTGCACCATATAGATTGTTTCATCAATGTCTCCATTGAGAAACGCCGTCTTTACATCCATCTGATGTAGCTCCATATCAAAATGTGGAACAAGTGCCATGATTGTCCTAAAAGAGTCTTTGGTTGAAACCGGAGAAAAGTCTCTTTATAGTCAATCCCATATTTTTGAGTAAAACCTTTTGCCACAAGACGAGCTTTATACTTTTCCATTACCTCTTGAATCCCTTTTGGTTTTAAAAATCCATTTACAACCAATAGGTTTCATACCTTCTGGTAATGGGACAAGTTCCCAAACTTTATTGTCTTGCATAGACTTATACTCTTCATTCATTGCATCAATCCACTTTTCTGAAATGGAACTATCCATGGCTTGACGAAAACGATGGGATCATCTTCCGTCATACCAGGATCATCCTCATGTTCCTGAAGAAATACATAGTCATCCGACATAGTGCTTCTTCTTTCTCTTGTAGATCGCCGCAATGGCACTTGTTCCTCAATAGCTTCTTCTTAAGGTTGTTGAGTTTGCACCTCTGGAAGATTAACATTGTCTTGATTTTCTGGAATTATTCTGTTATTTTCAATGACCGGACGAGAATCCTGATCATTGTCCAAAGAAATCGGAATAAGAATCAACTCCTCGTTAACCGAAGTAGAAGTTGATTCTTCCTCAAAGACAAAATATTTTATTTGATTCTTCCCCCCAAACTCAATATCCTCAAAAAATACAGCTGTACCCGTCTCGAAAATCGATTTCAAATTGGGATCATAAAATTTATAGCCCCTTGATCGCTCAAAATAGCCAATAAAATAGCTGCTAACTATTTTGGGATCCAATTTATCCGTATGAGGCTTATAAGGCCTTGCTTCAGCTGGACATCCCCAAACATGGAAATGCTTTAGGCTAGGTTTTCGTCCTAACCAAAGCTCATAAGGTGTTTTAGCAGCTGCTTTTGTTGGTACTCTATTGAGAATGTATGCTACAGTTTTTAATGCCTCACCCCAGAGTGACTTTGGTAAGGAAGAATGACTAACCATACTCCTTACCATATCCTGTAGAGTGCGATTTCGTCTTTCCGCTACACCATTCATGCTTGGAGAGCCCGGCATGGTGTATTGTGGAACGATACCACACTCCTCTAGGTATTTGGCAAAAGGCCCTGGACGTTGTTCACCTGAACCGTCATACCGACCGTAGTATTCACCACCACGATCGGACTTTACTTTCTTTATCTTTCTGTTAAGATGATTTTCAACTTCAGTCTTAAATGACTTAAACACGTCCAATGTTTGAGCCTTTTCCTGAATAAGAAAAATGTATGCATATCTAGAGAAATCGTCTATGAATGATACGAAATAGCGTTGACCATTCCAAGAAGGAATTGGAAATGGCCCACATACATCTGTATGTATCAACTCAAGGACTTCCGTAGCTCTATATGCATTCAATTTTCTATCTTTGGTTTGTTTTCCTTTAATGCATTCAACACAGACATTAAAGTCCGTGAAATCAATGGAATTCAGGATCCCATCTGACACAAGACGTTCAACTCTATTTCTAGAGATGTGACCTAGACGTTTGTGTCATAATGCACCCGAAGTATTATCATTTAGTTTTCGTTTAGTACCTCTTGATTCAATGTTTAGGGTTTCATTATATGAAGCATTTGTATCAAGTAAATATAGATTGTCATATTGCATTAATGAACCGGTTCCAACAACTGAATTACCAATAGATAACTTAAACTGATTGTTTCCAAATGAACAAGAGTAACCAGATTTGTCCAAATAACAAACAGAGATTAAATTCCGTCTAAAAGACGGTACCACAAAAGTATCTATTAAATCCAAATAGTGACCAGTACTGAGTAACAATCTAAAATGCCCTATTGCTTCAACTTCTACCGATTTTCCATCGCCCACAAAAATGTGTCTTTCAGCATCACTTGGCTTTCGGTAGTTCAGGCAACCCTGCACTGAAATACTGATGTTAGTAGTAGCACCGGAGTCTAACCACCAAGTATTTCCAGGTACTGAAGCTAAATTTACTTCAGAACAAACCAAATTAAGAAACATACCCTTTTTCTCGCGCCATGCACGATATTTGGTACATTCCTTCTTTATGTGTCCAACCTTATTGCAAAAGAAACAATCTCCTTTGTTTTGTTTCTTTGCATTTGGACCTGCAGCATCCACATTCTTTCTTTTCTTGCCCTTATCCTTAGAGGTGATTGCTAGATGAGCACTTTCAGTCTTTTCTTGCTTCAATCTCTCTTCCTCTTGAACACAATGAGAGATCAGTTCATTCAAATTCCACGTTTCCTTTTGACAGTTAAAACTGACCTTAAAGTGGTTGAATTGAACTGGAAGAGAAATCAGAATGAGATGCACAAGTAACTCCTCATGCAAATCAACCTTTAATGCCTTAAGTTTTGAAGCAAGATTGGACATCTCTATGATGTACTCCCTTATATTACCATTGCCCTTATACTTCATTGAAATCAAGCTCTTAAGAATAGTGCTTGTTTCAGCCTTATCGCTTTTGGCAAAGCGCTTTTCAAGTTCTGCAAGGTAATCTTTAGCATTGGTGGTGTCCTTAGACACAGCACCCCTGAACACCTCCGGAATTGCACGCTTAATGATCATTAGACTCATGCGGTTAGAGCGTTCCCACTTCTCAAATTTAGCTTTCTCTTCAAGAGAGCTAGCTACCGTAGGAGTAGGGGGTTGCTCTGTCCGTATCGCAAGGTCCATGTCCATGCATCCGAGAACTATCTGAATGTTCTCCTTCCAGTCCTTAAAGTTGGACCCATTAAGGACCGGTATTGAATTTAAGTTGGCAGAGATATTTGCAACATTAACTGAAAAGAGAACAGAAAATAAACTGTAAATAACATGCACACTACTTTAATTTTCAATCTAGTTCAAAATAATTAGCAAACACATCCAAGATATCTAATGCACCATTAATTTCAAGTCTTTGGACAGTAAAATTAACTGCTAGTAATATTCTTGTTGTAATAATCAAACACTAACAATAAAGCATGACAAATAACAAACCTCTCTTTGGATTGATTTGCTATTTTCATGTGAAATCCTTATAATTGTTACGTGTTTATTATCACAGGTAATTTATGTACTCCGGTCAACCATTGACCTTCCTTTGGGCCGATCAAATGATCACATGGAAATACACAATTACAAACATTCAAAATTTAAAATTAAATAAACCAAATTAGAGAGGTCACTTTGGCAACATCATAATTCAACTTATTTAATTTGAATAAAGAACTAAATGCTAATTAAAGAACAAAATTAAAAACGAAGGTTAATCTTTAAATGAACTCACGGCCATGTAATTAACTGTAAAATTAATTAACTGACGGTCATGTAATTAATTGTAAAATTAATTACCTCACGGCCATGTAAAATTAGATTAACTATACTGTTCAATAAAATAATTTAATTAATTTATTTTATAATATATATTTAAATTTAATGAATTAAATTTAAATATATATTATAACTGCAGAATTAAATTGTGTACTGTATTAAATTGTTGTATATATTATAACTGCAGCGCACGTTTCCTTTAATTAATCAACTATTCAAAAAAAAAATTGCCATAACCCACACGTTGCCAAAACTGAGGCAACGTGTGGTTGTTTTTTTTTTTAATTTGATTAAAACCATCCACGACGTTCTGTTTTTTTTTTTTTGTTCTCTGCCTCAACCCAGCGCCTAGCGCTGCACTTTCGCCCACTGCCTACGCTAGCCTCGCAGACGCCCAACCTCAACGCCTGCGCTAGCCGACGCAACTTGCGAACTGTTGCAGAGACTTTTGTTGCCGACGACAGCCTCCCGTTTATTGCCAGCCTCGCCGGCGTCACGGGGATATCTTACTGGACGCGGACAGCGCCTGTGCGCTGTCGTGTACGTCATCGGCCAAAACAGAGATGAACAAGAAATCGTGGAAGAAACAAAATAACACAGTAGGCGTATGAACAATCAAATAAAATGATTTCATGATTTCTTAAGAATTTGGAATAAACCTGGCTCTGATACCAATTGTTGGAAATTTTGCAATTTCCCTAATGTTGAGAAATCTCAACGCATGCATCGTCTATCCAATTCTTAAGAAACAATAAGAAGTAAAAATTCGGAAGCGTACCGGAATCCATCGCTAGCAGCCGAGGATGATCTTCCAAAAGGTGCAGAGTTCCTTAGGTTTCCTTAGGTTTCTCTGACGATGGGGATTCAGCGAAACAATTCTATCGCTCTGCCTTTTGGGACCATAACCCCTTATAAAGATTGACATAATTCTAATTTGGCCCCTCATCAAATTAGAATTACAAAATGGTATCCACATTTATAATTCATAACGATTATGCCCTTAAGTCAAATTCCGAATAAAAATTAGATCACATATTGACTTAATTATTTGATGACCATATATATTCATTTAATTATATAATTGTCCCATTAGATGCTAACAGGTCCTTGTAAAACCAGCGCCAGGGTCTGTGCCAATTGACATGGGCCTATAACTTCTTGTATCATGATTAATTAAAACTATAGTTATAAACCATCTATGTCACGCCCCAGGGGTGTCATTTCCCACACACCATGAGATATTCACTCGGTGACAATATAATAATAAAAACCTAAAGAATCATCTAAATAGAATAATTAAAAAATTCTTATTCTATGTCATTGTTATGATTACAAATTTTTATTGTTAGGGATAGACCTATTTCTGTTGAACTTGAATCATTCTTTGCCTCTATTGATAGACAATGAGTTACTCAATCGTCCATAAATATAGAATATTTTATCTTATTCTGAAAATACTAATATGGTGAATAGAAATAGAAATACAAGTATTTTGATATTTGATCTAAATGAAAAAGGAAATCTTTTAGAAATACTATGCTCTAACTTTGTTTTTTACATAGGAAATGTTCAAATTAATGTACGTTATAGCATTCCAAGAGACGATTAAAAACGATGGCAATGATGAAAGTAGATACATATTTTGTCCAATGCATCACATAGATAAACACTATCACCTTTTAATGTTTGATTTGCAAAAATTTATTATTATATGTTATAATTCCCTAACGGCTAGAAAACAATACAATGATCAATTTGATAAAACAATAAGTAATCTTTTGTATCTTATACTACAACATATGTTGTTTAGTTGATCATCGAGTATGTTTGATGGTTGTAGGTTGATTTCTTTTAAAAATTCTATATTTCGTATTATGACAATTGATGCCCTAGATTGACAAATAAATGTTAAACCACTCATTCACAATTAGATAAGTGCATATCCCAAGCAAAGCTATTCGTAAGTCATTACAAGACCTCTTATTCTAATTAGTCTTGCACTAAGTGTTTTAATTCTTTGTTTATTTACATATACGACTATATTTTTTTTATTACGACATGTTAAATCACTATATTATGGAGTGACTCCAAAATTCAAACAAGAGCACATGAATAGCTACAGATTTGCGGTGGGGAACAAGATAATGAGACACTCAACTTTTGCATTGAAACTATGACTTTGTTGATCTAATGGTTTTAATAGTGATATACAGTGATTTTAATAGTGAATATACAAATTTAACTATTTGACATTAACCATGTAATTGGCTACTCATTAATAAATTACTAATTAAAAATAGTAATTTGATTACAGTGTAAATAATTATTTTATATACAAATCGAATAAAGTGTAAATGATTATAGCGGAAATAATTAATCCATCAAGGATTTTGTTCTGTTGAAAATATGAAAAACTTCTGATCACTACCTAATTCTGGCATCCTTATGACAAGTTATGTGTATGTGTCAAGTGCTTTAAAAAGTAAAATTTTGAAAACCTTTTGATTACTACTGTTAATGACTTCAAACTGATATCTCTGGACACATATAGATTCCGGGGTACTTCAGAAATCTGTATCATTTGGAATGAATCTGATCTAAGCTCTCTAGGTCCGTAAACAAAGATATGAGTGTTTAAAAGGTATATATGACCTGAAAGCCTAGTTATAAACTCCGTAAACAAAGTTATGAATCCGTGTCAAGTCTGAAACTTTCTAAACCTTTTGAACAATATTGGTAATGCTTTAAGAAGATAACGAATGACACATTTATACTCCTGGGCACTACAGAAACTCATAGGAGTTGAAATTGGTGCAATCGTAGCAAGCTAAGTTCATCAATGAGTTTTGACTGAAACTCATTGATGGACCTATATGACTTGAATTTTAGAAAACTTACATTAGATGAAAGAGGTGGGTGCGAAGAGGGTATATATGGTGTGCGATCCTAGTCCTGAGATCCGTAAGCAAAGCTGTGGTTGCGTGCCAACTGACATGGATTTTGGAATATCATCACCACTGTGGTGTTGGTCTTCCGAAACCAACACCACTATATTTTGTTCTTCTCACATAAGGTGGTATTGATTTCCGAAGATCAACACTACACTAATGCTATTCTTAGAAGAACATGACCACGGAGTTATAAAAATTTCAAAACCTTTTGAGCACTGCCAGGAATGCTTTAAAACAATAAAGGAGAGCATATTTGGACTCCGATGCACCATTTACACCCATAGGAGTTGGAATGAGTCTGATCTGAGCTCTCTAAGTCAGATCATGAGATGCAAGAGGTGAGTGTTTAGAAGGTATATATGGCCTCAGAGCCTGGTTCTGAGTTTTGTAAATAAAGTTATGAGTTTATGTCAATTGACACAAAGTCTAAAATTTTCTAAACCTTTCAAGTAATACTAGGAATGCTTCAAAATGATAATAGACAGCATAATTGGAGTCTTGGACACTATAAAAACTCATAGGAGTTGAAATTGGTGCAATTAAAGTTGTCTAAGTCGACCGAAACTCATTGATGGACCTAAACAACTTGGATTTTTTAAAAACTTATAATAAGATAGAAGAGGTGAGCATATATATGGTGTGCAATCCTGAATCTGAGACTCATAAGTAAAGTTATGATTGCGTGTTAATTAACACAAACATTAGTGTTAGTTTTCCGAAACCAACACCATAGTATTCTATTCTTTTCCCACAGGATGGTGTTGGTTTCCGAATATCAGCATCACACTGGTGTTGTTCTTAGAAGAATAGCACCATTGAGTTCTAAAAGTTTCAAAATCTTTTGAGCACTGTTGAAAATGTCTTAAAAGAGTAAAGGAGAATACATTTGGACTCCGGTGCACCGTATAAATCCACAAGAGTTAGAATAGATCTGATATGAGCTCTCTAGGTCATTAATGGATTTTGACCAAAATCCATTAATGGACCTAAGAGACTTAGATTTCTGAAAACTTACCATGAGATAGAAGAGGTGAATGTCTAGGGGGTATATATGGCCTGAGAGTGATCCTGAGCTTCGTAAAAAAATTATAAGTCTGTTCGAATTGACACAAAGTCTAAAACTTTCTAAACTTTTTGAGCAATGTTGGAAAAGCTTCAAGATGATAATGGAGGGCACAATTGTAGTCCTAGGCAATGCAGAAACCCACATAAGTTGAAATTTATGCAATCAGAGCTGATCTATCAATAAGTTTTGACTGAAACTCATTAATGGATCTAGACGACTTGGATTTTTGAAAACTTACAATGAGATGAAAGAGGTTGGTGTGGAGAGGGTATATATGGTGTGCAACCTGGTCTTGAGCTTTGTAAGAAAAGTTATAATTGCGTGCCAACTGGCACAGACACTCATGCTGATTTCAGAAGACTAACACTACTGTGGTGTTGGTCTTCCAAAAGCAACACCGTAGTGTTTTGTTCTTCTCACACAAGGTGATGCTAGTTTCCAAAGATTAGCACCACAATGGTGTTGTTCTCATAAGAACATTACCATTGAGTTCTAAAAGTTTTAAAACCTTTTGAGCATTACTAGGAATGCTTCTAGATGATAACTGTGGACACATTTGGACTCTTGGGCACTACATAAATCTATATGAGTTGGAATGAGTACATTATGAGCTGGCTAAGTCTATCAATGGATTTTTATCGAAACCCATTGATAGACCTAAAGTAATTAAAAATCTAAAATCTAGACATATATTAAAAGAGGATAGTGTAGAAAAGGTAGAGATATTGTGAAATCATGGTTTTGTTGATACATACTCTAGTGCTAGTGTGGGAATATTAACACCATTGTGGTGTTATTATTTGAATAATATGACCACAATTCTATTGATATCATAAAGGTGGTATTGTTGTTCAGAGTCAATCAACATTGTATATTCTGTTTGGCTTGATAGTAAAGTGATTCCTATGACAATATAGTATAATTTTCACATTTCATACATAACACTATTCAATACTCGATTAACAACATTAATAACACAAATAAAATACAATTATTCAATACAAGTATTATGATTGTTACAAATACAATATACAAATCCCACAAAACTAATGTAACTATAGCTCTGTTGTATCTTACAAATACAGATATACAAGTAACATAATGACACAATTTTAGTTTTACAATCTTTACTCAAGTATTCTTGTTACAATAAGATGGATAATTAAATTAAAATTATTGAGAACATGCTCCTCAAAATTGATATTGATACATCAATTCTAAATTTTTTCATATCTACTTGTTTGAAGTCCATCTTTATCATATAGCAGACATTTAATATATTGCATTACAAAGAAGTCACAGTCATTGCTATAAATAACATGAGTAATTTAGTATTTCAAATTGCATATTCATAATATTTCTCTTTTACTTATCTGACTTCTTGTTGTGGACAATCAAATGTAACACATTTGTCAATGTGATGGCGATATTGAAAACAAGGATGAATAGCAACAAGTCTCTCACGAGGATATTCTTTTAATTCGAATACCTATAAGAATGAAATGTAAAAATTAACATAAATTAAAATTTATACTACATCACTAACATTAACATGAATATTGTATGTTCACCACTACTTCAAAATCTGATGTTGAATTACCATTATATGCAAGAGAGTTGTAATGATTGAAAATCATTATCTTTGTATTGATAGACAATAAGTGAAAGTGTGCATTATCAATGGTAATAGATATAAAATATACCTAATCTCTCCCTCTTCCATATTAATTTTTAAGATATGTGTTGTGACACTCTTCCATAAATATTTAAATATTGACTACAATTGTACAAAGAGATACATAAGTAATCAATTAATATAATATATTCAATCATTGTATATTCTCAAATAATTTAAATTTCTTACAATGAAGTCTGTTGAACAATACACAGACTTGTTGTATAGCCTACAAGACGAGGAGGCCCCCCTAAATAGAATCAAACAATAGGTATCAATTAACTCCCTTATTATAAATATAGTATCATTTATATCAGAGAATAAGAAAGTCATAATTAAAAAAAAAAGATGTTTCCTCGCAAACAAATTCTGTAGTAGATTTGCAAAGAAAATCAATTACTATAGTACTGATTTTTGAAATCAAACACCACAGTAGTGCTGGTTCTTGAAATCTTGAATCCTTTTGTTTTGAATATTTGAGAATTACTCTTTAGAATAGTGGTGTTCTTTGAAATCCAACACTACCCTAATGTTGATTAATGAATTATAACATTACAGTGGTGCTAATTTTTAAAATCTAATTAATTTTAATCAAAACTCATCGATAGATTTACAGACCTTAAACCTTAAACAGTGTGGTTATTAGAAATAACAGAACCTTAAATCCAATACAAATCAAAAAATACAAGTTAATATGTAAAAAACAATCCTAAACATGTACAAGAGATAAGTACTATATTAGAAATCAGATGCATACTTTTGGAGATGATCGAATTTGAGAAATTGAAGCACCTTGCATCATTTTATAATAAGAGTATAATTTATAATAAGAGAAGAGGGAGATAATCCGTCAAGACATAAGATGACAAAACAAAATTAAACCCTAAACTTAAATGGGAGAGGAAAACTTATCTCATTTGCAACGAGCTGAAAAGAAAATAAGATACCTTGTGTCTAGGATTTTAACTTTTAAAGTTTTTGACAACGAGAGAGATTATTTTCAACAGACTGAGAAAAAAGATATTTATTTTTTTTTTAAATATATATTTATTTTTTCCGAATAGAAAGAATGTCAAAGTTACGACCATCTGAACTAAAGAAGTGTCTTTTTTTTTTTTGAAATGCGACTCTAATGTTAAAAAAAAAACCAGAGGTATAACATAAACATCAGATGAGCTCTTTGAAAAATATGAAACCTAAGTTCGCCAGATAAAAATTCTGGAGCTTTAAATTTGCCCCGTCAATTGCCGTAAAAATTAGAAAATATAATAGTAACGCGTAAAAAAACACGACTTTATTTTGGAGAACAAAAACGTGTCATTTCATCTTGTACGTTTGCCCTTTTAAATTCTCAATTCAGATATCGAATATCATTCATTTGTACATAAACCATCAGGATATACACGTACTAACTTTTTACCTAAGTAGAGAAGCTTCCAACAAATGGGCTCGTGTTGTGCTCGACGAATTTCCTAACAAACAATTATGACCATGGTTGAAGTCAATCTGAATCATTTAGTCCCAACAAATAACACTAACGATTTTCCTTTAAAACATCAAATGAGATTATTTCCCAAGGCATTAACACAGTCATCGCAATAACATCTTTATGAAACCTCAAGATACGATTGCTTACTGTTAAAGGGCAGAATTTAACGTATGACTAAATACAAGTAGTTGTAATTAAAGGTTTGTTGTTGTTTCTTTAATTTCTTCCAAGGTGATGGACTGCAGGACAAGAAACAACATTATTAGACTAAGAAATGGCAGTAAATTTCTCAAAAAGTAATGCAGTGTGTATGCTAAACAAATACACTTGTAAAATTGGGCTCGCTCAGTAAAAGAATAAATATCCAGTATCCCAAACGCTGTTTTATCTATTTATGCTTCAAATGGCAGCCAAAAACTGTAAGTCTGAATCTGAGCAATTAAACCTGAATTTACCTTGACTTAGTGAAGCTGTTGAATACAAGAAGTCTGAATTTATCGACAAAATAACAATTACTCAAATAGCTTGGACGAAGAGTTATATATTTGTTGATTCACTATAATGGTTTCTAGTAAACCATGAAATAACCAAGTTGTTTTTCCTAGCTATAAACTCTTTATGACTTGTTTACTGGAATAGGGAAAAGGGAGGGAAGGAAACATGAAAATACATCGAATGGAATCATTCACGTGGTTTGTATTCCTTTCCCTATCTGCCCCTCTGCTCTGATATTCATAGTAACAAGCAACAAATGCAAAATTAGGATACAGTACACAGTTGGCAATCTTGGTACAACAAATATTCCTTCATCTGATATGAATACAACTATGGTCCGAAATTCTAACTCTTGATAAGCTTGAAAGGAATTCTAGCTCAAGTTGTGTGGCATACGGATATTTGCCTGGAATTAAGAGCATGGAAAGAAATCAAGCTTGAAAAGCTTTCTATGCAGAAAAGACAAATCTGTCGTGCTCAGGTTAGGCTCATTTTAGCCCTAACGATTTCAAGCAGAACTACATGGATATAGATCCAAGGTCATGATTAATGGTAGGTTGGTTTGTTGATACTGACTAATGGAGACACCAAATAGTTATTGAGTTTTTAGTGAAGCTATAGTTTGAAAAAATAGCACAAAAGATGGAATCTTAGAGAAGAATTCTAAGGACACGCATTTATAAAGACAAGGCAGCATTAACCCAATTGCATGTTTACCTGCTCTCTTCCAGCAAATTCATTATCAGGAGTGAGAAACAGCATACAATGGCATTCCTTCCTGTCAAAATTTGGCATTCAAAGAAATATATATGGTAGCAACTATGAAGCAGCAAAATATTTGCTAGGACAATTTCCAAACTATCTACTTTCTGATTCATACAATGCTTAGTAATTCAAACAGTTTATTTATGCAGATACAGGATATAAAAAGGCTATAACAGGGTATTTCTCAATAAGTATATTTGCAGACTGCCAATGGATGTAAGAATAAAATTGTGTAACAAGCCAGTTCTAATTACTCTCATTATCATCTGAATCCAGAGATTGGGCTCTTGATCATATAGGTCATAACACACTTTTGTTTAGTACGTACTGTATTCAGATAATGGCCAGCTTGGCTTCAGGCTAAGGTTATCACTTGCAAACAATTTTCTCATGGTATGACTATGCAGGGATACCTATGTGCATCCCAGTGAATATCTTGATTCTCTACCGTGACATAGTAGCATAAGACACATTGGGTACAGTGGTGGAAGCAAGGTAGAGACCACAAGACAAATACTTGGACCAACAACATGATGTGGGTGTATGGGTGAGGACAGATAGAATGACATAATACCTGGGCCATATCTTTACCAGATCAGATATCTATTGAGATGTGCATTTTCTTGTATAGGCAAAAAGTTAATACCCAAGATTAATTTCATATTGTAATGTACAATATGTTCCTGAATAGCCTGCATGTGACAAGAGGTCATTGATCTACTACCATATCTGTTACAACCTGAGCTCATGATCACATAAGCAATATCCAGAAAATTAGGCCTGATTAGGGAGGATAAGCCCACATACATTATACATTATACATTATTATGCCCATATAACAAGCCCTATCCCCATGACTAATTGCAACTGATGTTACGATTACCACCCACGTAAAACATTAACATTGAAACTAAAATCATATATTTGAGCTACGATCCCCACGGTTCATGTAATGTGCAAGGCCTAGGAATAACGAAACCTAGTGTATGTTTCTATCAGGCTGATGCCTGATAGATCCTAGCTAGGATCATACACCACAAGAATATGTTCTGGTTAAAACCTGAGCCCAAACCACTTTCACTGGAAAGAGGCTCACAAAGAGGCTCACAAAGTGAGGATAATATCTCATACACTATGAAAAAGACTAAAGTTACGTGCAAGTGAAATTAAATAGAACTGAATAGGTGGTAACAGAGTGTGACACAGTGACCTGTCAATCCAAACTGTTTATTATACTCAAGAATGAAATGCATGGTGTGATGTTGTGAGGAATTGAGATGTATGTGTGTGATGTCCGTTATTGAAATTTTAGTTGCCTATGCATTTGTATTGAAATTTTAGTTGTCTAGGATAATACAATCTCAAGCACAATACTGTCATTTTCAAAACATTGAATCTGATGCAACTTGTTCCTTCATCTCTGAAGGTCCAAAGAGACTCCTTTTCTGGAGATCAATGTAAATAACATGTCTAAACCAGTAAAATGTATTAGTGTTCTTTAAAAGAAAATGGGAAAAATAGTAATGGATTAAATAAAGACAAGAGGTACATGAGGTGCAACTTAGCTACGATGTTAGTACATGTCCGGAAAATAAATAGGTATTCATGCCTATGCTACTGGGGCTCAGGCAGTGTCCAACATCAGTATGAATTTAGGTGTCTAATGCATCATTTCAAAAAAGTGGGAATGTAGGATCAAACAGATCTAGGTGTCTGACATAATACTCTTGTTAACAATGTGTCATGTCAACAACGGTAAAGGAAAAATACCAAGTCCAAGTAACATAGATGTATACGGCAATAAGAACACACATATATTTGATGATGGTGCACAGAGAAGAAGCAATTTTTAAGGAAATCATCATTTTATGATTGAATTCATTTCTAAGTATATTAATGTTCAATAATTTCTTTCGATAACAAAAAAAAGGATCCAATGAAAAAATATATTATTATCGTAGACCTATAGAAATACTATTATTGAGAAAATTAGGTGTAGCTCCAAGTGACAATAAAAGAGAAATCAGCTTGAGATGCTAAAGGCATGTTCAGCTGACCAATACATTGATGTTAGAAGAGTTGAATTGATTAAAGTGGAAGATGTAAAGGATAGTGGAAGATCAAATAAAACTTTAGTCAATGTAATGACTCAACAAGAATCAAGATTCATGTAGCAGATGCCAAATATTTGGGACCAGCATTGCTTGATGACGATGATGAAATACTTTACCTCTCTCGCATAGGTACACATGGGCAATTCCAAAATCCTTGTGCTACTTCAGCTGCTTTATCATCATAATGCCTGGAAAGAGATTTTGAGATGTCATAATTGTGGTCTGAAAATCTATCCAGGTGAATTATATGATTCAGAAAAAGAAAAAAGGATTTACCTACAAGGACATAATGGTGCACCCAATGTATCTTTGTGATTTGCAAGGCCCTGTGACAGTTTAAAAGAGTATTAATGCAATCAGCAATCTACTTTTTCTCCACAATAATAACAATACAAAACTATGCAATTTCTTAATCAAGTAAAAAAAAATGTAGTACATCCTCAGAGAACTGTAAACAGGGATATTTGTTATTATCATCTTCAAAATTTGTTTGGGAAAGAATGATGTTGCTTTAGGCTTAGACCTTAAAAAACATAGCCAAGCAAAGGAATGTAGTGGAGCATCTTAAGAAAGTTAGATTAATAATGGTTTCTCCATTCGGGAAAAAATGAAAAAACACCAAAAGTAGAAAGCAATCTTCCATTTTGTAGACAAGAAAGAAGGTAAATGAACTCCCACTCTCATTTCAACACTTACGATTTCTCCAACTTGAATCATAATGGGAATATTTTGGTACCCGAAAGTAAAGGTGTCAATGAGTCGTGTCTAGGTGAGGCACGACACAAGTCCACACTGGGCTTGACCCATTCATCTAACACATCAACCAACACAAGCCCACAAGCCCAATTTAATTTAAACAAAAAAAATCAGACAATAATAAAAAATTAAAATTCAGAAGAAAAAATCTAAAAAATAAAATAAATTCTTTTAAAAGTGATGTTTTTATTAATTTTGTTAGAATTATTTATATTAATAATTAGTGAGTCAAAGTCAACCTGTAGGCTAGGACTAGTCTTATACCAAGCTAAGCAACCGAGTTAAGCATGTCTCGTTTTCAACCCAGGCCCACGGGCTACAACTTCTATACTCAGAACAAGCTTGCACAAGTGTTGGGCCTAATACGATATGGCATGGCCCAGATGCTTATGAATAGTGTTGGGCACAACCCATAGCATGTAGGGCCAGGCTCGGCCATAGGCAACCTAGCCCATTTGACATCTTTGTCTATAGGTCACTTGATAGAAAAAGAATAATGAAAATAAAATCCAAAGTAATGATTTGGTCTCAATTTTTACATTATTAGATGGTTCCTAATTATTCAAAGCCTAGTGCTATGAAGTAAACAAACACGAAGTAGTGCAAATTAGTTACACGAAATTGTAATGTATGTTCATGGTTACCAAATATGAACTAGAGCCTAACCTTTCCATCTTGAAAACAAATATAAAGATGTCCAGACAACTCAAAGTTCATGAAATGGTGTTTAATCATTATGAGTGAGTATTATAGGTGTAAAGCCTCGCTTTAACATTCATATTCTTGACATGTTTTCTACAATTTTCAAAGGGAATTGTAATTATTTAATCTCATAGAATCATTTTTTAAATAATTATTACTGCAATATTGCAGTGGAGTTACACACTTAATCATAACATTGCCATTGGCTATTTATGTTTAAAAAAAAATCATCCTGTGAGATCAAATTTGAAGAATCAATGCCTGAGCATTATGCAGAGATTAGGTAAACGTTTCAACATGGATAACTGCAGACGAACAAGTTGTAACCATAAAGGGTCCGGGTAATGGCAATTGTACCCTAGAGACAGTAGTTGATCTCAAGAAGATCCGATGTACATATAATGTTACAAGTCAAGTTGCCACCTAGATGAAAATAGCTCATACATATTAAAAGGGAAACCATGACATTCATCAGTATTCAACGTTGACTCCATAGGGCAAGCATCAAAGACGAACTTTCAAAATAATGGAAAGCAAAAAACTGTGAATCCTAAGCCCCAACCATAAAGGGTCCCGGGTAATGGCAATTGTACCCTAGAGACAGTAGTTGATCTCAAGAAGATCCGATGTTCATATAATGTTACAAGTCAAGTTGCCACCTAGATGAAAATAGCTCATACATATTAAAAGGGAAACCATGACATTCATCAGTATTCAACGTTGACTCCATATTGCAAGCATCAAAGACGAACTTTCAAAATAATGGAAAGCAAAAAACTGTGAACACTTTTTAGGATAAAAGATTAGTTTTAGAACAACCTTGATTACAACAGAGGTGACTCCCTTATCCGCGCAGAAGTATGTTTCCGATCTAACGGCGTATTGCTCTGAGAACTTTCTCATAATCTCAACTGACTTTTCGCTAGGCTCTTCTGTGAAATTACAGTTGTTAGATTCTTAGGATATTTCTTATACCACAGGACACATAGGTTTGTCAAAAAAAATGATGTACGATACGAAGAACTTCCCAAACTATCTCAAAATCTGCAATTTTCTCCATCGTCATATGTCCAATTTACGGATCGTCAATCGATCGGTTGATTATCAAATCAATCGACTCAAAACCCCAAATAGGACACCAAAACCCCTCTAATAGCCAATATATCGAGAGAAGGAACGAAGGGAATCAAAGACAGTAACCTTGAGCCCGAACTTTTAGGCGACGGGAGCTGCAGGACCGCGACGATGAGAGTTGCCTGCTGGGAAGCAGCGTGAAGCCGTGGAGTGGAGCATTGCGGGAGCTGATGGGCATCCCCTCTACCAGATCAAACATCTGCGATGACCAAAATCGACAGGTTTCGCCTTCAAATATTGGCATTTTAATGAAAAAAAATTAGACGGAAGAGTTAGAAGGGATTTTTTTATTTACTTTTTTATATACGATCATATAAAATAAAATGCAAAAGAATAGATAGTTCAGAATTCATTATATAATCTATTTATCCATTCCTTTGAGACATAATTGAGTTGATTATAATGAAACAAATTTATTGAAGTTACACCTGTTTATAATATATTTATATTCCCACTTTAATTACACCTATAGTGTTAGATGGGTTAAATATGATAGATAGGTAGTTGAATTAGACATGGATTATTTATTATTTATTTTGACAGATTGAAAAATCTTTTCAACCCAAAATTATGTGGAACCCCCTGTTTGAATTATAATTTAAATTGATTTAAGTTAAAAATTTTAAATTTGAATTATAATTTTTTAAACTCATTAACTTATTGAGTTTTCTACTTTAATTTTAAAATTTAAAATAAATAAATAAACTTTTTCAATTTGCGAGCCAACCCAAGCATGTCGCGGGCCAACTTACGTGGGTCGCGGGCCTAGGCGAGGCAATCTATCTGAACCTATTTTAAAATGGGTTGATAAAATTTCAACCTAATCCATCTAAATTACTTGATAGAGCGAGTCAATCCAATGGACATGTTGTTTCCGGTAGTACGCAAACTGATATGGATCGTTGAGGCTAGTGTTCAACACTATCTCCGTAAATGATATTGCTCCGCTACGGTGCTAACAGATAGTAGCAATTCGTTCCCAAGATACAACGACGAACGTCATAGCACTCCAAATTCCGAGACCAGCAAACCTTCTCACAAGCTTTTTGGACTCTTTGCACAAGATGAGATGAATGCTCAAGAGAGAGTAGAATCGATGAATTCGATGATCTTTCCAGCATCTGGAGGGATCTATTTATACCAAATGAAGAGGTTGAATGCCTTTTGGCTGGATCGATCTGGATCGTCCAATCTGAATGTAACCCTTGAGCCCACTTTAATCTCATCCATCATCTGAAGGGTTGTGATCAGATCTCGCCTATTGTCATCAGCCATCGGATCTGGATCTAATCATCCATTCAATGGGTGAGAGGATGTGTTCCTTGGGCTGGATAAATCTGGATCGTCCAATCTGAAGGGTTGTAACCCTTCACATAGCCCACTTTAATCTCATCCATCAGATCTGAAGGGTTGTGACCCTCAGATCTCGTCTATTGTCATCAGCCATCGGATCTGGATCTAATCATCCATTCGATGGGTGAGAGGATGTGTTCCTTGGGCTGGATCAATCTGGATCGTCCAATCTGAAGGGTTGTAACCTTTCACATCTCTGAAGGGTTGTGACCCTCAATCTCGCCTATTGTCATCAGCCATCGGATCTGGATCTAATCATCCATTTGATCTGACGCTTCAGATCAAGTCTCATCCCAAGCGGTCAGATCGTGACTCTTCGCGATCCAACACTCCAGATCGCATCACAAGCATCTGGGTTGGATCAACGGTTGCCATCTGTTCACAATCAAAATGCTGGGCTTGACACGTCACCCGAGTGCCATCTGAGTTGGAATCGCGACGACGCGTACGTGCAAAGTGCGCCTACAAAGCGCCCATTGCGCACGTGGTGGGATTTTTTTAAAAAAAAAGATAGAAAACACATCAAAAAATTAAATTAATTATATTAGATTGATTAGAGCAATACGCGAAACGAGAGTTGAATTAGACGCGTCTATGAACTTATCGTTATAGATACGTTCAACTATTTGGGTTGAGTAAATTGGACAAGTGAACTTGAGCCAACTAAGATTAATTAAAAAATCATTTTTATAAATTTTGTTCTTTATATATTCGTTATAATATTTTTATTATAAGAATACTTGTTATTCAAATTTTCTCTAACAATAGCTATATTTATGTTATTTAATTATGCGAACTAAACATTTTGGCAATTGTTGACATTGATCGAAATTACAGGGGGTACAATGATTATATGCAAACTATTGGGCATTTTCGTGAAAGGCACGGGGAGAATGAAATTCTGGCGACGCGTATCGCCGCCTATTCGTTTCTTGGACGAGGGGTCGCTCAGTCGGTGCTCGACTGCTCGGTCGAACAAATTTGCCACTTGCAAGTGATCTCTCGCGAACGGCCAGCAATGCGGCAGGCAGTGAGAGCAGCAGCAGCCGCCGCCGGCGAGGTGATCTCGAAGGCGACGACCAAATTTTATCGGGTCGCGAACCCACCGAACTCCGTCTCTCCTCCGGCCTGTCGTTTCCTCCGCTCCTCTCCTGTTGAACCCTCGAGTAAGAGCCTTCCCGTTATTGTAGGTCCTTTGGGCTTCTTCTGGTTTATTAAATTTTTGCTTGTCTACTTCGATTTCATGCAGGTCTGCTTTACCAGACTATTTCTGGTATGCGATTTGAATCGGGGTCCAGATGGTCATTTGACCACTCTTCGCTTCTTCCGGCCATCTTATTGATGAGCGCCTTCGGTGCCGGAACGATAGAAACATCTTTTGCTGATGCCAGCGAGGTTTGTTCCTTTGTTTTTTTTTTTAATTTTTGCGGCTGTTTATTGGCTTCTCAGTTTCGGGTTGTTTATCTATGCTTTTGATTCGGAGATAGGAGGATCAATATCGCCCTTCCGTGACGCATTCCGCTACCAACTCCGACGAAGTAAAGAAAATGGCCAGTCAAGAAAGGCAACGATTGGAAGAGTTACTGCGAACAAAAAAGATGGAGAATGGGTCGTACCCTCATTACTACCTTTCTGTAAAGGGCCAAAAGGTTTTATGTTTTTTCTTCTCAAATAGTTATTTTCAATATTGAGTTTCTTCCTGGCTTGTTAGCCTGATGTGTTTGTCCGTTGTTTGTTTGAACTTTGAGTAATTTATTTTATTTATCATTAAGCTTCTTATGAATTATGAATTTCCCTCTACAATATCTGGCCTTCCATGAACACAATCCTAAAACGAGAGTAGTTAACTTGTAACTGCTTCTAAATTCAACCTTGGAGGCTATTTGTTGGACCAACATAATGTTCATTTGGTAACTTGTATTTTTTTATATATTTATTTGTTATTATTATTTCTGGGCAGACTTTGCTGTTGAAGATTCATTTAAAACTTCAGAAATAAGTATTGATTGAGCAATGAATTAGTCTATCCATTTTGATGCCCTTACACTACACACTTTTTATCCAGACTTCACACTAGCTTTAATTGATCATCATATAACACCATCCTGATGTCTAAATGGCTATTAAACTTGATTACTTGAAGTATACAAAAATATGCGGCCTTTGCCGTGAGGAAAATATGCCATCATCAATTCGATATACTTGTGTATATCCCTTAGCATAATGTGCCTCAAAACTAATTACTTGCTCCTTTAGAGAACATTTTCTGCAGAGCCTAACAATTAACAAAAATCTCTAGTTTACTTTACTTGGCTGTAATGCAACTTCAGTATCATATTGGCACACAATAGATGTTGTCCACATTCATTAAAAGAATGTATATGCTATATGTAATGTACATGTCATATATTTGCCACCAATAGCTGTGTATTTGTGCCTATTTGTGGCATGTTTGTGTATGGTGGATCTTGATTAGTTCTTTTGTCTTGAAATTTGCATTCATCATGAATAGATGCTTAAAAGAGGCTATTTTTATGCTGTTACCGTTTCCCAACAAAATAATACATTGTTTAGTGGATTTGATCACTTTAATACAATCAACTGGGCAATTCTTAAGAATATTCTTTAGCATTTCTCAACAATGAATCAACATGTAAACTGTGTTCATTTTTGCCACACCATTGTTGTTACAACTTATTATCTGTACCTAATTCCCAGGTCACTCTCAAGTTCCAGATTCCTCCTTCATGTGAGTGGTCACACCTGATCGTGGATATTGTCAAGAACCTTGGTTTCTCACCTGAGACCAACGGTGGTGGTACAGAAATGTTATTACGTGCTTGGGATAGGTTTGATGAATAATATCTCAATGCAATCACATTTTCTTTTATTCTTGAATATAATGTAAATGTGGTGTAGCTCAAAATCACTGATGGAGTTATTTGTATTCACTGCATTCTTATAGATAGGATACTTTTTTAGCAATCCAAGTATCCAACCACATGATCTATCCTAAAACAAAGCTCATCTTTTCCTTTAATATGCCTAGGTTGCTTGTTCTTTCTGATTTAATTTTTTACTAGGCGAAAGCTATAGTCATGTTAGTTCAAAATCCATTAGTGATACATGTAAATGTGGTGTATCAAAATCACTGATGGAGTTATTTGTATTCACTGCTTATAGATAGGATACTTTTTTAGCAATTTCCAACCACATGATCTATCCTAAAACAAAGCTCATCTTTTCCTTTAATATGCCTAGGTTGCTTGTTCTTTCTGATTTAATTTTTTACTAGGCGAATATGACAGGTTGACAACTATAGTCATGTTAGTTCAAAATCCATTAGTGATGCAACACCAGGCTGGAAGGAGACAAAACACTACACTTTCACAATAAATTTCATCAAACAGAGAATTTTTCTAATTGAAAAGATGGGTACTTGAGGGAGAGTTGAGGTTTTTTAAGTCTTCGACCCAATTAAAATTGGAAAATAAATTAAGCAAACAGAACACTCACTTACCTAAAAGATTCAAACAATTTTATAAATAAGTTCCTTACAACTTAAGATATAAAATCTATTAAACTAGAGGAATTAATCCAATTACCTAAAACTCTCTTTTTGGAGAGACTATCTAACTAGAAGATACAAATTAAAATGTTTAAATTCTAATATATCAAACCTTTGACACCTAAAAAAATATGACAATTACCAAAATATCAACTAAAATTCAAAATTGTTATTCTTGCGAACCAAAGGCACCATGTCCAACATTAGCAACTGGAAGATTAATGGATGTAGGTGTTGAATTCACCATAGTTTATTGAGGTTGTGCCAAGTGTTTGGCATGGGTAAGGAGGGGTATTGAAAGAGAACAAGTACCAGAAGTACTAAAATGAATGTACTTCAAAATAAATTTTCTTATTTATGTTATTTAAGACATATTCCTAATTGATGATATTCTAGATAAAATAAACCTAAAGGTTTAACTGTGTAGAGAAATTTTAGAAATGAATATTTTAAATTAATTAGAAACAAAACTCAACATATAAACTATATCTTCAATGATAGGAAATAAATAAGTTAGAGGATAGTTAAGTTGGATGGATAATAAATTCATACAAGTAAGATTCTTAGATATCTTGAATTTATTGTTCAAGAAAGTTTCCAATAGGATATATATGTCCAAATATGATGATCATATAAGTCGACCAATTCGGTAGAAAGAAATCACAGAAAACTCAACATAATACAGTTAAAAGTAACCTAAAAGTTTGGATATTAATAGAGACATAGCCTATGAGAATTCAATGTTATGTTACTATCTGTTTTGTCTGCCCCAAATAGTTGGAACTCAAATTGTTGGTTGTTGTTATTGTTACAATTTATATAACATCATTCCCAGAAGTATATTGGGTTTTGCATCTGAATTGATCAAAACCCAGTAGTACTGGACTTTCTAATACTCATGCTTTTTTTGCAATTATTTGATGCATGAAATAGCCAGATGTTAAGCAAAAACTTGTTGAAATTTTTTGATATTTGTAAAATCACATTTCTTCTCCTTTTGTTCTTTATTTATACTTATTTTATACCAGTGCAGCTGCATGGCAAATAACCCTTAGTCCTTCAGCAAAGAAAGAAGTTACCGGAGAAAATAATGACAATGATCTCTGCATCCTGATTTTTGGCTCCCGATTGGATGCTGAGCATTGTGTCAGTTACCTGTGATCCTAGACTTAGTTTATGTGCCTGTACACCTCTTTAAGTTGTATTCTGTTTCTGAAGTTACTGTTTTAACTATTTGTTATTAGGAGATTGAGTTCATTAAGCAAGGTTGTTTCAGTGCTTCTGAGCTTGATACTGTCGTCAGTGCATTAAAGTTAGCTGGTGAGAAAGGTGATCTCAAAAAATCATCAAGGGGCCAAAAGGATTCCAAGAGAGGCTATAATTACAGCAAACATGCTGAAAAATTCTCTGCTTTAGAAGCCATGGGAGTACGAGTATATGGACATGATGGAACTTCAGGTGTCTCTGGTGATGGCTCAATATCGTGGGACAATATTGCAGGATATGAGGAGCAAAAACGGTAGGTCTTGAGATACACATACTAGTTCATCTATGATGTCAATTAACTTTTATGTTTCACGTTCTAATTCTTTTAGAAAGCAGTTTAGAATTCTTTTCTGATGATACTAAGCTTACTACCATTAGGCAGGGAGTCCTAATTGTTAGGTTCTATATTAGATTAGTTCTATGTTTTACAAGTCTATATTGTTCCTAACATTGAACATTATTGATTTTAGATATTTTGGATTTCGACAAAAATTGATATTGGTATCTGAAAGGTGGATGCGTGGAGTTACTTTGAAGGATAACATAAAATGTACTAACATACAAAAGGAATTAGGCGCAGCTCTAATAGATGATGAAATGACACATAAGTTTCAGATATTTGGACATATTCAAAGGCATTAAATAGATTCTATAGTTAGAGGAGTTGAACTATTAGAGGGGAAGGTGTGAGGGGTGGAGGAAGATCAAAGAAAATAATAGTTACCAAAATGATTGAATTGTTTTGAATATAAATAGCGACATTACCTTTCTTGGAGTTCAATAGAGAGACAGATTAATATAGTGATAACAAACACAGCTTGATATGATGTCCCAAACCTGCTTCCTCTATATAGATGAGCCCAATTTAATAATCAAGTCCCCAAAAAATTTCCTTTTCAACCATATGAATTGTGATGTTGATCTGTTTTCATTTTTGTGTAATGTAGTAGCACACCGTTTAGCTGGGTCCTTTTAATGGTTAATCTATCTAAGCTATGACTTATAATACAGATCATCAGTTCTCACCAGGAGCAAGCAGACCATTAGTGCACCAATTACCTAGGAGCAAACACTGCTTTCAGTTGAAATCCACTGATCCTTTTCAGGGATTTATAGCAGGATTAGCATATTCTGACACATTGGAAACACTCAGCTCAGAGAGGTGCATCTAGTTTGGTGTAATGTAGCGCAAACAAGATCAGGCAGTGCATTCAATATATATTGTGCACTTTCTGGTATATGCCCTATGTAGGACTATCTGTACACATGTGAACTATCTCACTCAGTTCATCCCCGTCAAGCTCTCAGAAGTCTGTCTCATTATCTGTAGAGTCTAAAGACCTTAAACTCTTTTTTAACTCGCTTAAATCTCTCAATTTTTTTGTCCAGAGTAGTCAATTTCTTGTCTAACACCAAAAACTTACTTCATGTGTCCCACTTGCCAATCCGCTACATGATTGAGACCTGCTTCCTTTGGATGCATCAGTATAACTACTTGGGATGTGTTCCTGCATCAAAGATGGTACCATCCTGTGCTGATATAAAAAATATTATGGGTACAAAAACTATAAACCTTGCTAGAAACCTCAGTTGGTATTTATCTTCGTTCCTTTTATTGGAAGCAATGTGTGGAAGCTAATTGATATTATCTGTAGTCTGAGCTCATAGTAAAACTTAGTTGGATGATGTTTTTTTTTAAATCAGACAAAGTACTTTTTTAAATGCATTTTGCATTTATCAACCTAAATCTGATTGGAGCTTGCAGTGAAATAGAGGATTCTATACTGCTGGCATTGCAACGCCCTGAAGTATATGATGATATTGCTCGTGGAACTCGTTGTAAATTTGAATCTAATCGACCTCGAGCTGTGCTTTTTGAAGGGCCACCAGGTCTGTTCTCAACTTGGGTATACATATTCATTCTTATCTTCGAAATAAGTCTAGTATTATAGTACTGATTAGGTTCTGTTTGAACAATTTGTTGAGTAATGCAGTTCTGTTAGATATAGAAATCAGAACAATTGTCCTGCTATTTCAATTCCAAAATTCTGAACTTAAAAGAGTGTGTTATCTCCAAAAAAGGCACAGTTTGAATGGGGATCATATCAGCAGCAGTGCATGGGGCAAACAATAGAAAACATTGAGCCTTAATGCCCTTATGGAATTGAGTTTCTGGACAAAATATTTGTATGCAAAAGAAATGAAATATCATGAATCAGATTAAAGTTACGCCATTCAATTGCAACTTCGTCTATTTGCTTAATATATATTTTTTTCATCTGTCATGGTGTTTGCACCTGCACTGCTAAAGGCACACACAGCATTAGAGTTGGTAGATTACTCACGATAAGTGGCTACATTATTAACAAAATTTCAAATACGAAAATCTAGAAATGTCTTTTCTTTCTGTACTTTGAATACCAATATTAAAATAAAATAAATTTTGACTCAATGTTTATCAACTTGTCAAATGGAAGGTCATGATCAAATGTCATGAAGATACTAGATTAGATGACTGCTGGTTTCCAATCTTGAATACAATTCCATGATCAATCATGTATTTTCATCTTTTTTCTTTTTCTTTGTTAGTTTGGTGTGTACCTATTTGCTCGATGCTTAGATAAGATATATTTTAAATGGATGATTTTGCATGAACCTTTTAAATTATGCACACCATTTTTTTAAACATTCTATTGAATACTTGTTTCAGACTGACATTTCTGTTATTGTGTTCCTATTGATGTGTATATTTTCACTTGCAATCTGTGGTTCCATATGCATTTATTTTCCTCTATGACTGATACTAGTTGTTGGAGATAAGTTGCTATCTGTGATAAAGTGTTTGCTTATAGGTTTTGTCTTGATAGTGTTTGCTAGTTATAAGTTCATTTTTTTGGTTTCTTTCTTTATGTGTGTATGTCAATAGCATGTGATGCAAATGAACAGCTTTCATTCTAATAGATTTGATATTTTTTTTATATGTTTAAACTAGGATTCTTATTTCACAGTGAAAATTTTAAAAGTTTCCATTTTCTCTTTTGTTAGTATTATATTGTTATGGAAATCATTTACCTACTTGACTAACACTGTGTTATGTAACTTGTCTATTGGAGAACTCATAATGTTTTCAAATACAAAATCTGATAAAGATGTAGCATGAATACATGAATACATTCATGCACACTCAAACAATTAAATGGTTTAATTTACCTTTGGTGAGTTCTAAATTTTTGATGACTTAAATTAAACTGGTGTTATGGAAATCAGGAACTGGGAAAACGTCTTCTGCTCGAGTAATTGCTAAACAAGCTGTATGTCTTCTATTTTGTTCCTAAAGTAGACTTTATAAATTCTCTTTTAACTACTATATTTTGAGTATTCCTTATTTTTACTCTTTTCCCTCTAATAGTCAGGTCTTTTTGGCTTACTTATTTGTATAATTTCTGAATAAATGTCAAGCTTGCCTTTGCATCTTTCATGACAGAATCATTAGTTGAAGGTGTTATTGTTTGCAGTTGTCACAGCCTGCTTTGAAGAGAAATGCCCCATTAACTTGTCAACCCATTAAGCCCAACCACCAGCCTACAATGCGTAAGCCCAAGCTAATAGCAGCTAAATCATCTAAGATTATACAGCCCTTCTGTTAACCCACAACTCACCATGTGAACTAAATTGAGGTCTTAAAATCTCACCCAATTGAAGCTTGATGTCCACGTCAAGACTCAAACTATCAACTCCTAATCTAGAATCCTTCACGATGATGGCATGTGAGGTCCAATGTTTGCTACATCATTATGTGGACAACCCTTTCCAATGCATCACCATGCTTATGATTAGTCCTGCTCTACCTATTGTCATGACCCATTTAGATGGGAAAATTGACCATTAGCTTATTAGGCCCAACCACAAGCCTAAAATGTTTAACCTAAGTTATTACTAGCTAATTCATTTAACCTTATAAAGCTCCTATGTTAGTCCATAATTCATCATATGGTACTAAATTGGGGTGTTACAATAGTCCTCTATTTGAAATTGTTATCTTCAGATATTGGGAAAAGAGGTAATTGTGTTGTTTCACAATGAGATTACATCATTACATGAGTATAGATACTCTAACACTCTCCTTAAATTAGAGCATAGACACTATCTTTGTTTAGCTTCTTACATAAACTAACTAAACAAATTCTCACAAGGAAAAAAAGGATGTGAAAATAATGAATGGAAATATGATGTTCGTAGGCAAGTGAAACAAAACTTAAAGAGTTTACAAAACACACAAAGATCCCTTAGTATTTGATGAGCAAGGATTGAAATAAGTTGATAGTATACAAGCAGTTGGATCAAGTAGAGGCTATTTGTGGTGGTGCTCATGTTTATATGAGGTTAGATCGTTTGCAGGATGTTGGAGCACAAGTAGAGACTAATTATGGCGGTGCTTGTGTCAACATGAAGGCCTCAGTCACAACGAATGTAGACAAAGAGTTGGTTTGAGAGTAAAGGTTTCTTTCATTTTCTTGTCTGTAGTTGCTTTCAAGTTTTAGGAAGGTTGTTGCTCTCGGATGGTTCGATGTAATGGGGCATTTGAATTCATATGATGTGGGTTGCTTGATTGAGCTGCTTCAACTAGTGTAAACCTGTGCAAGCAGTGAACGAGTATGTGAGGCAACACTTGAAGAGGTGTTGGCAGTATGCAAAAAGAGGTTCATGTGATGAATTTTAGGTTTGCACATTGAGAATCACAAAATAGATTTGCACAATCAGATAGTGCAATGGATCACACAGGTGGTGATGGCACCTCACTAGAACAATGTTTATGCATGCAGTGCATTATCCGGTGACACATAGAAGTGTTGCTATGTGCTCTAACAAGGAAGTGGGTCAGCATGAAGTTTATGCCCTTGACGCTTGTTGAGGAGTGAATCTCATGGTGGTTTCTTTGCCTCCATGCCCTAGTTCCACTTCCATCACTATGAGTCGACAATCAATAGATAATTACAACTAACCGTTTTGTAGCTTGTTAGTGTAGGAGCAGCCTAGTGTTGGTGTGGCTCCATGCTTCCATTACACGTGGAGCTTCCAACTGCGAGGGATAGAGCTTCAATGATTCATGCACAAGCAAGACAGAGTGTGGATCAAGAGATGAGAGGAGGCTCCTAGCCTTTCCCCTCGTGGGAAAATTATAACCCTAAAAAGGGACTCTAATATCACATAGAATTTTGCAAAAAGATATATTGAGTTGTATCATGAAAAACCCCTAAAGCTATAAATATTGTAGAAGTTAATCCACTTGACCAATAATCTGTTGAGTTTCTATATGTGTGTTTTTAAATTTATGTTTCATTAAACATACATCAGAAGCGTAATAAACTATTTTATTACTATTTACGTATAAAAATCCACACGAGGATACACACACATGCAAACATAATCATAGATAAATGACATAAACAAATTATATATGTTGGATGGCGCAAAGCGAAAACATCAACTAGCAATCTTGAGAAAGGTTGCATCTACTCATTTGCACGCCGAGATCTCCTTGAGACGATTTCACTAAGTCGCGTGTCGTGTTTCTGTTTCGATACTAGTTGAAGGAAGGAGACAAACGATCCGAGAGAAAACATATGGTTCGATTCGGTATTCGACGGTTCAAAGCAACTCGACGATACGAATCAGATTGAAAGGAAGTGATCACACCGCCGTTCGAAGGTCGGACGGTTCGCTGTCAACAAGGGGCAACGAACCTAATGGTGTGGGAGTTCTGGCAACAACAATTGCTCATTGGAACAATTGTCAAAGAGGAAAAAAGAAGGATACCTCGTGGCGGAGAAACCCGTTGCTTCTCTTGCTCCTTGGTTCCACCGTTGATTTTTAATCCTTTGGCTCGAGGAAAGGTCGGTCTAGGGAGGTAGCTAACCTATGGAAGGAAGCTTGGCCGGAGGTGAGCTTGGAGAAACCTCCTTTGGACGACGGCAACGCCACAAGGGGATGGCAACGCCACAAGGGGGCGGCAACAAGTGGGCGACAATGGGTTGTGGTCGACAACTAGGGCAAGAGAAGAGATGAATATTAAAACCTAATCTTTAGGTTTTTAATCCATTGAATTTCTCTTGATATATTTATAGATCTCTAACATATTTGGTTCGCAAACCAAAGATCTATATCTGTTAACTCAAAATCCAGACCGATAGCTTTAAGTTTGGTTCAAGATAAATCCGTGTTGATTCAAATCAAATCGCTTTTTAATTAAAATCAAACCAATTTGGTTTATAATTAAACCAAAGAGGGTCCACGTTGTCTTCAAAAGACGTGGTCCATCTGAGCTTCCGTTCTAATAAAATATCTTCCATATTTGTCCTTCATCTGGTCCAATCAAACTCAATATCTCTCGATCTGAGAATCTAATTCTCAAATTTGTTTTATCTCTTGGAGAATCTCGTATTGCGATGACCTTATAGGTTCCCGATTTATATTGGTTGTCTATAATTAATTATTAATTACGAATCGATCATGAGTGACAGCTAGTAGTATAACATGATCCCCAATTAATCAAAAAATCATAGTTGATTTCAGAATCATTTCTGAACCCTTCAGTAGCTACAGTTGTTCGTGCGTCTATTCCTTTCACTCATCTTATACCTGCTTGGTTCAGGACATGGTCTATGTGTCAGTCCCCACTAAGATGACTACGTCACACCTAGCCTAAGCAGTAGTTTTTTGTCCTACAGATTCAAGTTTCTCAAAATATCTGTCCAAGAGAATCATCTTCTTGATGTGTTTTTGTTTTGGCAAAAGACTTACGAATAACAATCCTGCCAAGTGACCATAGGGTATACATCTCCTAATAAAAGAAATGGTAAATCCTCTGTGGACTACTCAATCACCTTTACACACGTCGACTTATACTCAATCATCTCAGGTCTACACCTTCGTAGAGACGTTTATTTGATATGTCAAAGTATAAGTCTCCATTACTAAGATGACTTGAATACTTTAAATCAAAGGAAATTTACACTCGAGCTGTAATGAGATATTCATAGACATATATAGAACCACATGAAGTTTCATGATAGATCACTTCCAATGAACTAGTTACTCTTAATCAACATTCATATGTTAACTCTCAACATCCCAATGTTTCTAGCCAATTAGGATCGGCTGCTTGGTAAAACCAAGGAGTTTAATATATGCTAGTCTTATAAAATCAATGATGTCCAGTCTTATCAATTCATCGACTAAGAAATATTTCAATACATACATAATTACACATGTAGAGATATCCATTAATTGTGATCCAATCACAATTTCTCTCATGTTATACATTGTCTTGTGGACCTCATTAATTGAGTTTAAGATCAAATCAAATATATAGAGAATGTATACTCAAATAGTGATTTTATTTATCCAATAAATAATACATTATCTAAAGCGATTGCCTTAAGATACCTCTCAAATAACATAATCATGCTAATCAAATCTAGTACCTTTAACAATTATAACAAAGTCATATTTTCTTGATGTTTACTAGATCTTATAGAGTAATGACATACTAATCTATAGTCTATACTAGTAATGTTACGAAATGCTCAAGACTTTGCCTCTTCGGCATTACTTAAAGCCTATGAAACCAATTATTTCACTACCAAAAGATGAGATTTTAACCACAATTAATATTAAATAGTTGTCACTAAAAGACTTTTTGGTGATAATTATATTTCTCAAAAATAAAAAAGGAGCAGAGCCTGCTTATACTAGAATGGACTCATACCCTACCCTAGCACCTATTAATGAGTTTGGTTATGAAAGTAGCTCTACTGCTAAGAGGAGGGAATCAGATAGAGAAGGCAATTATGTTCGTATACACTGCTGCTGCTGTCGATTGATTCTTTTCCCAATAAAGTATAAGCAGTGGGATCCTGTCCGGTAGCTCTAATCTTATAATTCCTAGCTGCTTTTTCTTATATTAAATTCATATTTAGTGATGATATTAAGTGACAAAAAATTGTCATTAATACACTTTTTTGTAGTGGTTCTTGTGAAGAAGACATATGTTGATAAGTTTGAGTTAGTCAAGATAATGCAGGTTGATGGGAAGAATTTCTTGGTAGTTTAGCTCCACAAGTTACCATGTAGCAATTAAGTTGTGGAAACAATTGTAATTTTGAATTAGCAAATATTTGCACGTTCAAAGCATTGGCTACAACTTGATTCTATACTGAGGGAAAGTATAGACCTACTGTTATACATTTCATTAAAAGAAGATTTCTTTATTTTTAGGCCAAATTTTTATACGCTAAATCTAGTTATGCTTCACATACTTTATTTACTTCAACTATTTATCTTGCAGGGAGTTCCCTTGCTATATGTTCCTCTAGAAGTTATCATGTCAAAATATTATGGTGAAAGTGAGCGCCTGTTAGGGAATGTATTTTCTCTTGCAAATGAACTTCAAAATGGAGCAATAATATTTCTTGATGAGGTACTTTGCACATTGTATAAGAGTATAAGTTACACATGTTAAACCGGTGCCTACTTCTATTAATTATGATAGTTGATTATCTTGACAAAAAATATATGATTACCAACATATGAACTTGTAAAAGAAGGCAAACATTTTTGTAGATTGGAGGCATATTTAAAACTAGGCATATTTAAAACTAGTCTGAGATGTGATGCAGAGGCGCTTGAGAACCTCTTCTCTTCAATTTTCTTTTCACATGCATGCTAAAATTTTACAGGGTGTAGGGGTAAACAAAAGTCCAATCTATATCTATGAGCTCATTTGTCAGTGAATTATTCTAATAAATATCTTTTTTGTGGAATTTTCACAAGTTAGCTATTTTCTTATCATCATATGCTCATATTTCATACAGGTGGATTCCTTTGCTACTTCACGAGAAAGTGATATTCATGAAGCTACTCGTAGGATCTTGTCAGTACTATTGCGTCAGGTTAGTGTATTTATTATTTCAAATGTTGATTTCTCTATTATTTATTTACTTTTTAATACTTTTTTTGTTGCACTGGCATGGGTTTCTTTGTACTTTCTTCTCTTCGTTGCTATTCTTTGATAATTAAGTATATTGATTTTAGATGTAACAAATATATGACTATGATATCTTCTGCTTAGCCTTGTTCAGGTTGAACTCCTAGTTGTCTTCATAATCTTTTCACTGTGTGACAGCCAACACTTAAATGTCTAAACTAGTGTAGAATATATTGTAAACATGGATAGTATGATTTAGATTTATTTGATTAGATATTATAGACACATTTGATTTGATTGTATTTCATTCCATAAATAAGTAGGGAAGAAGTGTATAAATAAGAAATGATCCTCATGTACAGATTTAATATCAAGAATTTGAGAAATTCTTCATTCCAGTTCTTTCTCTTTCTCTTGGCAGAATTCTTCAAGTTCTTTCTCTCTCGGTAAAATTCTTCATGGTATCAAAACATTAATCTGTCATTGAATCTATTTTGTCACAAAGGCTACTTCCAGCATAGCAAGCCATCAGCCATCTCTTTCTTCATAGTGCAGTAAACTCTTGACGACCACCATCTTGTTTTCACCCATTAGCTGCAATAAAAAATTGAAAGTCATGTCAACCCCTGATGCTCCCGTCGGAGTCCAAGGCTTGTATATCACTGGGCACAAACTCAACGGTAAGAATTATCTCTAATGGTCGTAGACCGTAAGGATGTATATCTGCGACAAAGGGAAAGAGAATTTCCTCACCAGTGTCTCTGTCGCGCCCTCACCCAAAGACCCAAAATACAAAATCTGGAATGCTGAAAATCACATGGTGACATCTTGGCTAATACATTCGATGACTAACAAAATCGGAGAAAACTTTCTTCTCCACCAATCTGCAAAGGATATATAGGAAGCTGTGAAGGAAACGTATTCACATTCGGATAATACATCAGAACTATTTGAGGTCAAATTGAACCTTTACAACCTTAGATAAGCTGAGCTATCTGTTACACAATATTTCAACACCCTTTCTCGCCATTGACAGCAAGTCGACATCTTTGATGTTCATCAATGGGCTTGTAAAACCAATGCCGAACTCTATCGGAAAACCAATGAGCAAAGGAGAACCTTCAAGTGCATGTTTTGGTTAAACACCTCATTGGGCAATGTACGCTCACGCATTCTTAGCCTCAAGCCGCTACCGAGCGTGCGTGAGGCATTTGCTAAAGTACGTCGTGAGGAAAGTTGACAGAAGATTATGCTCAAGCCGATTACTACTAAAGCTTTAGCACTTGCAACTCGTTGTTCCAGTCTCGACTTAACGACAGTAGTCGCGAGCCTCAATAAGATGGAGACAGCCAGTTGTGGCGTGGTCATCCTTGGTGCAACCATTATCATAAAGTTGGGCACATCAAAGATAAATGTTGGGTGATTCATAGGAAGCCACATGATTGGAAGCCCCAACCAAAGCGCCACCCACGAGCTCACGTCGCCGACAATCAGCCGTTGGCAACCAACTCCTTCAACACTAAACAAATTGACTTGCTGATGAAGATGTTACGTGACCTACCAAGCAACAAGAGACATGGGAAGGCTGAAAATCAGGCTGGGTTCTTTTCCCAGCACAGGCCCATAGAAAATCAGACCCAATCTGCAATTTCAACCCACTCAGGCCAAAAAATGTCCACTGCTGCCTCAGCCCATCTGGAGCTCACTGGTTACTCAATTCACAATGAAGGTATTTTCCCTAATACCTTAAATATAAACAGGTCTCTTGGACGATGGATTATTGACTCGGGCGCATCAAATCACATGACGGTTTATATATTCCTCCTTCATAATTATGTTCCATGCCAAGATAATTCTACTATTTGTGTTGTAAATGGGTCTGTCACAAAAATTGTCGGCGTTGGTTTCGTAACGATAATGCCAAATATATATTTGAAAACAGTCCTTCATGTTCCTATATTGGACTACAGTTTATTATCCATACGAAAGCCAACTCATGATTTAAAATGTCTTGCTAAATTTTCTCCTAACTTGTGTGAATTTTAGGATACGAAAACGAGGAAGACGATTGGTAGTGCTGAATCGTGCTTCAAACTCTACATTATTCATGGGACTTTGCTTCACTACGAAAATTTAGCTAGCTACTACTCTACCTCTTCCAATAATAAATATGCCAAAATCATGTTATGGCACTTCGTCTTGGTCATCCAAATTTTACTTATCTTGCAAAATTATTTCCAAATTTATTGCTTAATGAAGATGTCAGTTTCTTTTGAGGTTTGTCAACTGGCTAAACATACACCAGTATCCTTTCTAAGTTTAAGCCCTTTTCACTCATTCATAGTGACGTTTGGGGACCATCTCATATTAAAACTCTTACAGGAAATCATTGGTTTGTTGTATTTGTTGATGATCATACTCGCCTGACTTAGTTGTTTCTAATGAAAGATAAATCTGCAGTGAGTCACATATTTGAACAGTTTTATACTATGATTCAAACTCAATTTCAGATATCTATTCAGGTACTCAAAATCGACAATGCCAATGAATACTTTGCCTCGAATCTTGGTGCTTTTCTATCCTTAAAAGACATCATTCACCTCAGTTCCTACGTTGACACTCCTCGACAAAATGAGATTGTCGAATGCAGGAATAGGCATCTTCTCGAGGTAGCTCGCTCACTTATATTCTCTTCTAATGTGTCAAAAATTTTTTGAGGTAATGTCGTCTCCACTGCCACTTATCTCATCAATTGAATACCCTCTTGAGTTCTCAATTTTCATAGTTGGGTTCAACTTCTCAAATCATACCCCCACATCAAGGTAATCTCTCAAAATATTTCTGCAAAGTATTTGGTTGTACATTATTTATTCACATCCACCAAATACATTTTCCTCGGCTATTTATTATTCCAAAAAAACTACAAATGTTACTGACCTGTCACCAAGAAAACCTACAACATCATGGATGCCACTTTCTTTGAACAACAGTCGTACTACTCCAATTCTGATATTCAAGGGGAGAATCTAAGTGAATATCATCATGCATTACACTGTTCTGAACTAGACTCCGATATCATTCACCCTCTATCCAATTTCCTTGTGTCACATCCCATTCCTGCATCTCCTCCTCTTGCAGTGAAACAATTTCATGTATACACAAGACCAAAGACACATTCATCACCAATTCAAGAGTCAGAACCGGATCCAACTCCCATAGACATTCACTCAGTTATGATACTCAATCATAAATCTACTTCACTTGTGGATAATAGCTTTGACATTCCAATTGCTTTAAAGAAGGGAGTTAGATCCTGTACGATGCATCCCATCTCCAACTTTATTTCTTATGAAGGACTGCCCCCAAGTTATCGAGCTTGTGTCACCACCTTTGATAATATTCAAGTTCCAATCACCATTGATGAAGTTCTCAAATACCCTGAATGGAGAAAAGTTGTTGATGAGAAGGTAAAAGCCCTATAGAAGAATGGTACATGGTCTATTTGTGAACTACCAAGGGAAAGAAAGCAATTGGGTTTAAATGGATTTTTAAATTTAAACACAAAGTTGAAGGTACAGTTGAAAGACTAAAGATGTGTATTGTAGCCAAAGGATTCTCACAACCTATGGCATCGATTACCAAGAAAATTTTGCTCCAATGGCCAAGCTCAACACTATCAGAATCTTATTCTCTCTAGTTGCAAGCAAGGACTAACATTTACACCAATTGGACATAAAAAATGCCTTTCGAAATGGTGACTTAGAAAAAGAAGTTTACATGGAAATTCTCCCTGGCCTTGGCACCCATAAGAATAAGGTATGCAAGATTCACAAGTCATTATATGGTCTTAAGCAATCTCCTAGGGCATGGTTTAACAAGCTAGCTACTTCTTTGGCAAAGCATGGATACACTCAGTATCAAGCAGATCACATCTTATTTGTGAAAATCTCTCCTGAAAGGTAAATCATCATTCATATTGTCTATGTCGATGATATCATCATCACTGGTGATAATGAGAAAGAAATCGCAAATCTAAAGAGGCTTCTCACTCAGGAATTTAATATAAAAGATCTCAGAAATCCAAAATTCTTCTTTTGCATGGAATTGGCTTGATCTAAACACGGAATATTCCTATCATAGCGGAAATACACATTAGACCTACTAAAAGAAATAGGCATGTTTGGGTGCAAGCCTATGGATACTCCGATGGATGCTTCCAACAAAATTGGCTTTGAAAAGGACGATGCACCAGTAGACAGGGAGATATCAACGACTTTAGGACATTTCATCTATCTATCCCACACACGACTTGATATCGGATTTCCTATCAGTGTGGTAAGTCCATTTATGAATAATCCTACAGAAGAACACATGAACGCTATCTACAGAATCTTTAAATACCTCAAGAGTACCCCAGGCAAAAGGTTACTATTTCGAAAGAATAAAGATCGAGGTATATATGTGTACTCAGATGTAGACTGGGCTGGGGATCTTGTAGATAGACGATCGACCTTGGGCTACTATATGTACGTCTAGGGTAATCTGATAACATGGAGAAGTAAAAAGCAATATGTGATTGCAAGAAGCAGTGCTGAAGCGAAATTTAGCTTGCACTCAAAATTTGTGAAGGTATATGGATTCGTAAAATCTTGAAAGAACTCGGAATAATCACAGATAAAGCTGTCAATCCTACAATGTGACAATTTAGCAATCGTATTGCAAAGAATCTTATTCACCATCACAGAACGAAACACAAAAATTGATAGACACTTCATTTCAGAAAACACGACAAAAGGATCTGTGGAACTCTCGTATATTCCTTCACGACTTCAAATCACAGACATACTTACAAAAGCTCTCCTAAGAATCAACTTCGAAGAATTATGTGACAAGTTGGGCATGTACAATATGTACAACCCAACTTGAATATATTATAAATATGGATAGTTTGATTTAGATTTATTTGATTAGATATTATAGGTAGATTTGATTTGATTTGATTGTTTATTTGATTTGATTTGATTGTATTTCATTCCATAAATAAGTAGGAAAGAAGTGTATAAATAAGCAATGATCCTCATGTGTAGATTTAATATCAAGAATTTGATAAATTCTTCATTCCAATTCTTTCTCTTTCTCTCGGTAGAATTCTTCAAGTTCTTTCTCTTTCTCTCGGCAGAATTCTTCAACTGGCAAGCAAAAATCTTTTGTTGGGTGAAGTTTCAACTAAACAGATGTCTGTCTGAAATTAATGTAATTTCTCTATCTCCTTATCAGCATCATACCTCATCTAAACTATGGTTTAAACCACTGGTGAATAATGTTTTAACAACTTATTGAACTGAGATAGGAATGGTGTGACCATAGGAAAAATAATTAAAAACTTTGCTCCCTAAAATGATCAGCACTAACGAGCATGATGCCGTGTAGTAGGATACATGCTCCAACATCTTAAAGCTACACAATGTATATGATTGGTTGTATTTTGTTGCTTGACTGTTTCATAGTTCATATGAGTTAGACAAGCTAAAAGGATTGTGAGACATGTTTTTCTTTTCCTCTTCATGGCAATGCTTTGTTAATTTCATGCATTGTTTATGCTACATTTGTCATCTACTGGTAAAAGGACTTAATGTCTGTACTTTTTTGCAAAATAAAAATATCTGTAACTTTTGTCTTGCCTTATAATGGAGCATTATGTATCACCGCATGAATTTTTTTTCATCTTGCTTGTGTTTATTCTGAGGTCAGGATGGTGCTGTTCCACCAGTTGTTTGTGTGAAAAAGTTTGAAGAAATCCAGACAAATCTTTGTGGCTTTTCTCATTTCTTTTTGCCTATGGTTACTTTAGAATGTATATAATATCAGTATGTAGTGTTTCATTATTTTTCTATGCAATTAAATCGTACCTACAGAACAAATAGATGGTGTAAGTGTAATGGTGAAGTTGTTTGTTTAGCAGTCTTGCTCCTTTTTCTTGTAGGGTTAGGTTGCTAAATTGGTCCCTCCCTAACCTTTTATTGGGAGCCTCGTGCTTTATCACCCCACATTATGTGGTCATGTAGATAGTTTTTTTTTTGTCCCTATATTTTTGTCAACCAGTCAGTTGACCCATTATTGGATGTTTCCAGATTGATGGTTTTGAACAGGAAACACAAGTGGTTATTATAGCTGCAACAAATAGAAGACAAGACCTGGATCCTGCTCTTATAAGGTGCAAGGATTTGCAATCTGGCGATCACTCATCTTTTTTATAATTGTCTTAACATGTTCGTGCTAACATTGCTACTCAGATAGTTAAAAACTGCATGATGTGTTCAACTCTTAATTTTCTTTCTTCCAGCCGCTTTGATTCAACCATTATGTTTTACCTACCGGATCTACAAACTCGTGTAGAGATAGCTGCTCAATATGCAAAGCACCTGTTGAAGACCGAATTACTACTGCTAGCCTCAGCTACAGAAGGGTATATATCTTAGTTTTTTTCCCTTCTATGTGTATTTCGTCAAATGACTACACTATTTTAGTCTAGTGGAAAATCTTTAAAAGGCAAAGGTACTCCAAAAAAAAACAGGACAAGGATGTCTTGCACAACAACCTACCTGTGTCAATCTCCCATCAAGTTAGAAGGTTTAATAATTAGATAGTTCCATGTTGATATTATAAGGGAATTTTGAATCTACAAATTGCATTAATTAGTGAGGACTTTATGCCATGGAAATCCATAGATGATACAATCCTGACATTCTCAATATCTGGGAATAGTTAGAATTGTGTTTGCTATGGCATCCATCTTTTCTTCAATTACTTTCTCATTTTCCTTCATTAGTGATTTTATGGACATAAAGTCATAAATTCAAAAAACCTTTTTCTAGTTCATAATCCTGACTCGCCGAAATGTTTATAGTGATTGTTAAGGATATCAAAGCACAGATTGAAGTATTTTATGATAGCTAGTATGGTACTAGATCTGGAAGTCTTGTGTAATTCAAGAAATATATTTTTTGGTTGAGTCAGTCCTTGTCTCAAACTTGGGGTATAGTTCTATCTCATCAAGCATAGGAAGCAATGATCAAAGTTTAGTGTGCTTTGGGCACGTTTCAAACAGTTTAAAATTTTAAATAGCTGATCGCACACTCAAATTTAACATTGATGAAAACTAGAATGCACAAGAGGGAGTCAAGAGAGGAAGATTTCAACGCCAGATGGAAAAGTGTGCTAGCAAAAAGATACTAGATATATGAGAAGATGGTGGCAAGAAAATGAAACTGTTGAGGTATACCTAAACACTAAGGAAAGGTAAAGGAATTGCTAGAACAAGCAATTGGAATGCAAAGAGCAAAGGGTGCTTGCCTAATTCTGACTACAGGGATGCAAAATTTCTATCTAAACTTAACCCATTTACTTATCTTCGTCATGCACCAAATGTTCTTGTTATAGAAGTGAAACATGATGCGGGCCTTGAGGATTTTGTTAATGCCTTCTAAACTGATAGCCAGATTGCCAAATAACAAAAGCACAAGGCACCTCACCTTTGTTCTCTGTCTTTTTCCTGGTAGCTCCCGCTTGATTAACCATCTAGTCTAGGCTGACCAATTGATGCCAACATTGGGAGGTTTTGATCTTCGGCTTGAGTCTCATAAGGATCCTAATTAGCTGTGTACTTAGGGTGCACCTACTTATTGATTTTTTGGGTTTCTCATTGAAGGCAAGGGCTAAACTTAAATTTTTATATGCCCAACAAGTTACAGTTGATTTAACGAAGATGGCATTACATCACAAATTTCAATTTAAATTACTTCTGATAGTGACTCAATTGCAAATATCATTTTTCTTCACATGCTTAAATAAAGATCTGTGCTTCCATCTACTTACAAGTTGGCATGCTACAATGTAAAGAGTAGATTTATTCAAATTCCCTGCAGTTAACTATTTTATATCCAATTTCCACACTTCGTTATGATCAAGCCAGTCAATGACTTTTTGTAACAAGGCTGTTCTTATTCAAAAGGTTTGTTTGATCAAATAGTCAAATCCTGGCAAAGGAATTACCTAGATAGAAACCAAAGCCCCTGATGATACGACATGGCCTGCATGAGATAATAACTTAAGGTTTCTATGATTTTTACCTTGATAAACTAACACTTCCCACGTCTCGTTTGCTTGTAGCCACTGGTTATGTGAATATTTGCACCTGTGATTTACTTTTTTTCTTGCATGTGATGGGTAGAATGTCTGGAAGAGATATCAGGGATGTCTGTCAACAAGCAGAACGGCATTGGGCATCAAAGGTATCAATTCTATCACGCACTTCCTTTTCTGTATTTCAGTCAATGGAAGTAGTATATGCTTGTGGCAGGTGATAAGAGGTCACGCACCAAAAAATGATGAAGGAGCACTAAAACTTCCACCTATCGAGGAGTATATTCAGTGTGCTGAGAAGCGTCGCGAAGCTTTGTTAGCAGCTGCCCCTACTGGATCTCAAAGCTCCAGATTTATGTGGAAGCCCTCTGCTCTTGCATGAGAAGACTGCTAATTGAGTTCGTTGAGTGTGATAAGAGGAAGAGACCTAACCGCCCCCACATACCTTTTCTAGAGGTTGAATCTTTTTATCTTGAGGGGTCTTATTCACGCAGGATACTGATGTAAAGTAGTAGTGAAGATCTGAATGCCGAGTCATCAATTTTTCAGTGACTAATCAGCCTCTGAACTGAAATATCAGTTGGTCCTTAGGTTATAATATCATCTGGATCATAAACTATTTATTGCCTGCTAATTTCGTTGATAGCTATGTTGCAAGGGGATTGGTTTGCGCATGTATCATGGATTAAACTAAAGAGATTCATGTTTATATGGTTCCTTTATGGAATTTTTTTTATTACATTAAAGTTGTTTGATTGAAAGGATGGGTGCCATATTTTTTTTGTCTTATCATCCTAATTGATAATTTAAGTTTCACTCCATTAATTTTGAAATTGAAGATGATTTGATTTGATTTCTATGCCAGTTTTATTTTTTAAAAAATTGAAATGTTCATTTAAAAAATTCCATATTATTGTCAATGCACAATCGACAGTATTTTCTACATGAAGGGCGACAAATGTACAATAAGAAAATAAAGAAAAGAAAAATCAAAGGCGACAAATGGATGCAATATTCAGGCTCTTATCAAAAGTTGGTACAAATTTCCATTGTTTTCCCCGCTTACTCTCTTTAGTTTTTCAAAGCTACGTCTGCTTCCAAGAAAATCTACACGTTTGAATGCCACAAAACCTTGTTCTTTTGATTCTTTGCTTGCATAGAGTGATCTAAGTCGATCGGCATGCCTCGAGTCTGTGTGTATTGCGAGGTTGATTTCAACCATCGTCATGTTCTCCTGAAAACATATATACAACACCAACAAAAAGAAGGAGCCATGTGAAAGCTGAATAATTTTTGAAATTGTGAAGAAAATTGCAACTAAATAGAGTTGATAGTTGGAACTGCTGTTGCAAGCTTATTTTTGTGAGTGAAAAAAAAAATTGTTGATGTTCTTCAGTTCCAGACATTGGCCAAACTCTATCACAAGGAGTTTCACAATGGGGGTTTACATTGGCCAACTCTATTATAAGGAGTTCCACACAACACAAACAAGAGGATACCAGAGGTCCCAAACCGGAAACAATCGCAATGACCGGGTGAAAAAGAGTAATATGTTGTATTGCAAGGTGGAAGGTGTTGGGTTGCAAGAGTGCAAACATAGTTTCACATCTAAAAACACATGGGAAAGATCATGGATTTAAAAGGATGGAAAGTATCTCCATTGGTATGAGACCTTTTGGAGAGAGCTCAAGAACAAAACCATGAGGGTTTAGGCCCAAAGTAGACAATATCATGTCATTGTGGAGATGTGGACATTCTTTAGACCCAGCAGAAGGCACAAGGTTGAACATATCTATCAAGAGACAATCTCATGTAGATATTTCTATGGGATATAGTCCTCTCAAAAGGCAAGGGAGGTGTGCAAAAATTTTCATCTTATCGGACAAAAGACCCTTCGACGCAAAGACAGGAGGAACATTTGGAAAGTCTTCCAATTTTCAGCCTCTGGTATATCTATCATTTAAACTCTTCCTCTAATTGGACTATTTGTGAGTTTAAAAAACAAGTGCCACATTTTTTTCATGACCATCTGGACTTGATTTTGATGTTCAAAAATTCCAAGTTGTATAACCAAAGTTTAAAATAGAAGTAACAATGGGAGTGGGGGGAACTCTTTACCTGATAAAAGTGGTATATATGTTCCAAAATCTGAATACAAGTAAATCCATTATCGCTGAAAAATGTTCTGGACGAAGGACCTAGCTCGCCAAAGCGATCAAGTGGGAAGAGTATGGTAAGGAAGTGACTTCTTAAGATGACATCCCTCTTCTCACTGAAGCCAAATGGAGGATATAAAGCCAGTTACTCCAACAAACTTTTTAAAGATTCGAAAAGCAGTAAAATTTTAGTACCTTTCTCTGAGTGGGCGTGAGAAGTCTTCCAAAGATGCTTCAGAATTGCCATCATCACCTAAAGAACGAGATGGGTGTTGCTCAGTTGCATCTTCAATCCAGGAGGACTCTGTGTAGATACGGGCAGATGACACTGGCTCGGATACTGTCCAGCAGATAGACTCCAAAAGAGTGTTGGGGGTGATTGGATGGATTGGAACCTGACACGACTGGGTTCAAGCAATACTGAACATGAGTGCAAAATCTTAAGAGGGCTCTCATACAATGACAAAGTTTCGTACTTGCATGCGATGGTTGCGACGATTCCTCACACCCAACTTTGCCAACTCAACAGTCTTCAGCCTTTCTTCAATTTTCACATTGTCTCCATGTGGAAGAGAGTGACTGAACTTCAAAGCTACAGGATGACCACCTCCTCTAAAGCTCACCTAAAAGAGAGTTTCTCTTTAAAATCATTATGCATATAATCTAAATCTTGTTCTATTGATTTGGTTATAACTTGGCTGGGAAAACCTATTTGGCTATAGGAACAAATTTAAAAAGAAGGAAAAAAGAACAAAACAAAGTTTGAAGTTTCAAAAGACAGTATTGATGTAGAACTCTGAAAAAAAAAATCATATAACAGAGATGTTGTCCGACAAGTATACTGATGGTTCGTTTTCCCTTAAAAATAGAAAACATTTTCTACTGTTTGTGATTTAGCTATCTGGCTGAAGAAGCTATCTTATCCAACAGACTTTCATCAACTTTTTATGAGACCTCATAAAAATCTATTTTAAATGAAGCAAAAAAGATAATTTTGACATTAAACTTCAAGCTTAAAACTTAGAAGGGAAGCCTGAATACCTCTCCAGCAACCTGATCACTCTCAAGAATCATGTTCACCTGCTTAGCTACGTCAGAGGATAAATGTACGAGCCTCTGTATGCACTTCTCTTTTGCTGTTTTCAGTATCCATAGCGGCTGACACAGCATCAAACAGATAAGGCACTAAATGATATATTTTATGTAGGAGTATCAGAGAGAGAGAGAGAGAGAGAGAGAGAGGTGCAGCAAAGCTTACAGTTACAATGTTATTAGCAAGACCAATGTATCTACGGATAGAAGGACCTTCACAGACAATATGGCTTGCATGGCAACCAATAAACCAGTTGTCCAAAAAAGTGGCACCTTCTTTTGTAGCTGCCTCAACAACCTATAATAAGTTAAAAATAAGTTATGTTGAAAACTTCAACTGCCATATATGTTCTAAGCTTGATAAATTAACAAATAGAGCATAATTACATTTGGAAATAAGTAATGATTATTTAGGTCTTCTTTCATACGAGGGAAAGAAACAGTTAGGGAACGAAAGAGAGAAGAAGAAAATACTCATAAGAATTGGGACATGCTTTCTTAATTTTAGTTTCCTTGGATGGAAGGAAAGTATTAGAGGTTTCCTTTCAATCGTTACTTGTCCCACATTATTTCATCAAGCAAACGACTAGGCAAGCAACAAGTACTTCAAGACAATACGGAACCTTGATGAGACAAATCACCTTGGAGTGCCTAGCTCTTTTGATGAGACAAATCTAAATATAATTCCTTATCAGAAGCAAATAATTTCTCCCAGCATATCATGCAGATGCATGCTCCTCTTTTCTCAATCATCAATGACAGTGAGTTAAACTAGACCGCATGGGCATTCAACTGTTCCTTATTAATAAACCATTACCAAAATTTAAAATGATTAGCACACTACACTATTGGATAGAATCAAAAAAGAAATTTGTCTATAAATAATAATGCTGAACAAGCATGCAAACATAGAATGGAGATCAGCAAGACAGGAATCAACCAAAACCTCTTAATGCATCTAATCGGCTGGAAAAATTCATATAGTTAGTATCAAACTAACAAATGCCATCATGATATCATAGACACAAAATTATACTACACAGAGTATACCTTATTACCTTTTTCTTCATATCATCTGAAATTTCTGAATCAATGTAGATAAAATTGTTGGAAAAAACAGGTTCAGAAAGAATTTGTTCCTTGTTGGGAGCCTTTATTGGAGTTTGCCAGCCTCTACCCAATGATTTGCCATCTTCAAAGGAAGGACTTGGGAGACAAGATTTGTCACTTCCAGGAACCCCAACAATTCGATTTAAGTCCCCCGAAGGCAAGGCATTCTCTCCAACACTTTTTACACTATAAAGAGTCTCACTCAATCTCGCTGTAGCAGGAAGCAGCAAAAACTATAAGCGTTGCTTTTGAACAGTCACTTAAAATAACAATGGCCATGATTGATAATATATGGAATTAGGATTAGTGGTAAACATTAAAAATAAAATTCTCAAATGATAAATCTTTGAGTTACACCCAAAGATCAAAGCAATATTTGCTTACTGTTTCTGTTTACACTGTCCACAAACCACCCTAAAGTAACAACAAAAAGACCATTCTTTGATCCATGCTGCATCGCATGTTCAAATTTTCTACCAGTAAAGCTGTATTACAGTCAAGGAACAACAGAATCAACAGATTGTCATTGTAGTTTGCAGAATATTTTCACTACATCAATTTTAAATGGCACAGGAAACTGAGGTAGTGTTGCAAGTTCTAAAATGAGAACTGAGATGAAACTGAAACAAATACATCAATTTTAGGATATCTGCACAACTAGATGTGTACATTGAGGATTCAAAGATCCACTGTACTGACCACCCAGCCTGTGAGTCGCAGCCATGACTTCTTTTCTTGCTTCTGTCACAAAAAATAATAGAGAAGATACAAAATGAATAAGTTTGTGATTAAAAACTAGCACTCTTAAGAGGATATCATAACATTGGTAATTGAAGGTCAATCAAAACCATTCTTTTAATGATAGATAAAAGGTTAGGAACAATGATCTTGTAAAATCCTGGAAGTTATCGATGAACTTTCATTAATGGTCTCATTTTATCCTATTTCCCATGAAAAAAGAATACACTAGTTCACAAATGCATTCAAATTTCAAAATGCAGACTGATACAGGGATACCTACATAAGCGTTCCAGAACTCCTGATTAGTTCCAAACTAAAATAGGATTGTGTCAAGCTTCAAAAGCACCTTGCAATAATGTTCTAGACTTCTACTTAGTCACAAAAGTTAAAATAAGATAATATAGGATATTATTTTAACAAAAATTGTAGAAGCAAACTAAACAATAAACTTCATTAGCACCTTTGGAGAGGCCAGTAACACAAATAACAAGACCCGTGAAAGGACCCCGAGGCAAAGGAAAAGTTGTCTCAGAAAGCGATGAAGAAGCAGGAGATGCCATGAATCTTAGACTATCTGCATTTGGAAGGAAGGTCGAAGAGCCAACGAGGAGCCTTGAACAGCCCTTGCTGCTGATCACCTCCACGTTACCACCCTTCATAATAATGGAAATTTCCTCTTCAACATGAACAATAACAGCTATGTTGAAGCCTACTGTGAATCACTTGATCTCTTAAACCCACGTAAAAGCTTCGTCAATATGGTACAGACAATTTTCCATCCAGCACTGCACAAAGAAAAGCTAGGAATTTTGTACCAGAAAGAAAAGAAAAGATACAAAGAAAAGCTAGGAATTTTGTACCAGAAAGAAAAGAAAAGCTATGCGATTCTTAGAGAACAGTTAAGTTCATGATTTTTTTCTTATGAAAATAGAAACGAAATATTAAAAGATAAACTTTTACCTTTCTTCACAAATCAAGAAAAGAAAATTTTCTATTACCTCACAAAGGACAAAAAATCAAATCCAAAGAGCTTCAATTTTCGAACCTCAAAATACCGCCAGAAGGCAGAAATAAGACAGGTTCGGTCTGCCAAATTGATCGACGAAGACGACAACCACCGCAGAGAACAAAACAATAAGTGAAAAAAAAAAAAGTGCTACTCCACAAGCAGCAGACCCAAATGGCACATACAGCCACGAAACCACCAAAACACGAACTCAACTCGTTCCGGAAACAACCTTATCCGCAAATAACCAAAAGACGATGACCTCTCCACAGATGCACTGAATAAACATGAAGAGCACTCGAAAGGTAGACACAGTTATCGGAAAATCTGAAGGAGGCAGTACCTGCTACAAACGATAGGGACATAGCGATCAAGATCCAGATCTCCAATGATGAGGTCAAAGGAATTGGGGGCCTCGGAAGCGGGGAAAGGAGAGAAGTTGGAGATCGTTGCTTTCGAGGATTAAAGGCGACTCCTTGTCGAAGGGCGAAGCCGACGCGAAGCATTCCACTGCTACAACCAACGCCCGTCCGCTTGTGAAGAAAGGACCAAAGGTCTCGCTTTTGAGGGCGAGAGGTTTAAACGCCAGCGTGAACGATTTAATTTAAATGCGTCACTAATCCCTCTTAATTACGCTATAATGCCCAGTTAATTAAGTCATCTTTGCAGTAAAAAGTTAAATTTCATCACATCGGTTTCACACGATCAATTCCATGACCACAATTGAAAGGGATTATAGCTTCATCCAGATTCAATTTTTATCCATTTCAATAAATCTATTTCATCGTAACTAACACAATTATATTCCAAAAATAAATCACCATTTCACTTGGTCTAGTGTCTAGCCGTACACAAGAAACAACATGTTCCTATAATCACAAAAATAATATAAAGTTAAATGCATCTCCCTTTCCATGTATTTTCCATAATTAATTGTCTTTTATACTACAAGTAAATTAGATCATATACGATTATAGGATTAAAATTATATATTTATATAAATAAACTTTGATTAGGTTGGGTCATTTAGTATTTTAACCTAGTTATCCACGTATATTTCATATATTTAGAACTTACTATAGATAAACTCGGATGGACAAGACGCTTTCCACAGGTAATACAAAGCTAGCCCGGGTGATCTACTCGGCTAAAGAACTCTGGGCTACGCTGACGGTATTCCCCAAGGCTATATCTTAAATTTTTTTTCTCTCATCTCTAAATCTAAGTTTTTTTCTTTTTCGTTGATCGGACCCCCTCGGCTATAACCTGAGTAATTCGTGGTTCCGCCTGTGTCCACAGGCCCCGTTCGATCTAGTTCTCTTGATTTTGTTCGTGCACAGTGATCGTGATCCTTGCTAAGCCAGTCCTCTTCAACCTCATCCTCCGACAACTTCTGACGAGCACAATCATCTTACAATGCGGCACAGAACCACCCTTGACGAGGCAACTTGCACCGAATGCGACACTTGGACAACAACAACGTGATAGACGTACAACTCTACTATTGTCTCCCTTGGCGTCCTAACTCTCTCTGCCTGACCAGTCAGCTCTTGGCTCTCTGCACGTGTGGCCGCCTACGTGGCTCATATGACAACCTACGTGGGTTGCGTGTCGGTCCACATGGACATTTTCTTCCGTCGACTAAACTATATAAGGTCAGGCAATGATAAGGTATGATTTTCTTCTCGCATATAGAAGTCACTCTTCTCTCTTGAGCTACTCGCCTTCTCCTTTCTCGTGCACCCATGAGTCTCATCTTTCAGTCCAACATTGACTTAACCGTCAAAGGGATCATGCCAGTGACATCCAAAATACAATTCACCCTCATATTCACCAAACACTCCATTTATATTTACATTTTCTCAACCTTTTCTCAACCTCAACTATACATTTACTCAACCCCAATTTTCCGTTGAAAAAATACAACTTAAAATCAAACACCTCCATAACTTGACTCATAGGAGATCGAGGTTCAACTGATAGAAAGATGAACATAGACGCAACTCTGAGAAGAAATGGGAAGGAGCAGCGGCCTATGCGTGTGGAAGTACTCTATCACAGATAAATTAAATACTTATTGATTCCCACACATAATTCTTGAACTAAAAAACACTTAGTTTTTGATAGGTTTCAATAACATTGAAAACAAAAAATCTTTTTAAAGGGTTTTGGATGAGATTTGATGAGTTTGATCGACTGGTACGATCGAATCAATTTTAATTTATCAGAAAAGTAAAGTAGACGCAATTAATTAAGGTTAAGGTGGCAGTGTTCATTGCTTGCGGTTGAAGGTCGTTTTCTTTGGTGAAGCCTAAAGCGAGCTCACCCGATGGACATTCCGCAGCTCGCAGGCCACACCACGTACGCCATTCATTATTCATTATTCATTACTACTTCAGCCAGCGTTTGCCACAACCGAAAGCGATGGATTGGACCATGAAACCTCCCTCTCCACCCCGTCGCTGAGTGGGAAGGCAGCAGGGCAGCCACTAATTTTATGTACTACTGTCGTTAAGTGTTCAATTTGCACACCACACAGCACAGCACTGCTTCAGTTGAGTTGATGATGACATGTTTTGGACAACTGTTGTTTCTGTCACCAACTTCGCCTGTGTTCTTCTAGGTAGGCCTTCACCTTTTGGTGGTGGTCTTGACTACCAAAGAACTCTATATCAGCATTCAAAAAAAAAATAAATCCCAATTAACCTCATTGACTATCTCTAACACTAACCGACTCGGTCCCATGGAAATTTCCAACTCAGACCTCCAACATCCTTTGATTGCGCTCTCCATTTGAAAAAAAAATTCCTACAAATACGTCGTAATTAAAAATCGAATCATGAATATCTGAGTGACAACTTAAATATCCTACCGCAACACCATACCCTGAGGACTTACTTCAGCATTCAAAACTCAAAGCATAGTTGTTGAATAACTTTGGACATGGAGTCATCGTAAAAGTAATTGAATGAAGTGCGTGGTCGGTTCCACCATGAGTCGAGACAACTCGACGGTTTTAGAGGAGGAACTAAAATAGCAGTGTATCAGTTACAACAAACAAAGCCCCCAAGGCAAAATCATCAATTGCCTTGTGATAAAATACAGTATAGCTTGATAGTTCCCAATGACATTGTGGCAGAGTGCAAGGAAAGAAATAAATCTCGAATTAGGCTTCCTCATCAGGGATAACAAGGTAGTCAAAAAATGGCTGCGCTTGGGGCGCAAGAGCTTTGACATCTGAGAGCTTGGCTATTTCAAAGTCATCGAACTGGAAGGCTGGGGCACATGTGCAACCCACCAGAGAATAATGCAGCTCGGGATCTCTTGTCGAGCCCCTGACAAGGAGACTGCCGTCCGTGGCAAACGAGGAGACATCCAGTGTAGGGAACGAACCAAACCAGACATGTGGTGGCACGGTGTACTGGGGGCGGTGACCAGCATCTAGGTCCGAGCCAAGTACTGTGAGTTCGATCTGCCCATCATCGTGTAGCTCGAAGACCTGATCAATAAACATGTAGAAGATAAGTTTTAATGGTAGGTTTGAGCCATGTAGCATATTCAAGTTCTTTTGGAAGAGAGAAATTGAAGCATTTAGATCACTAACTGTGAGAGGTTCTCCAGAGTAGAAATGCCAGGTTTCAGCACAAGGGATGCGGTGGAGATGTGAGACACTCCCTGCTGGAAGCAAGAAATAAATCGAAGTACTCACAGGTCGATCAACCTTGTCTGCAGAAAACGCAATTAGAAGCTAATTAGTAGAAAGAAAATAACAAAAAAAGGTGGTGCGATTATAAACATAAGCATAATCAGTCTAGTTTGTGTAGAACCTTAAGTTTACCAAATTTTGCTGTCAATCTCATAACTGCAGAAACTAATAACTATTTTAAATTGATTGTAAAGATAAACACACTTTTTTGGACTAAGAACAGGTACCCGTAAGATTGTCATTGGAGATGGAGAATGCCAGAAAAAAAAACAGTCAGCTAATAATAGTAATGCAGCAATTCAGTCGATATCTAACTATTTGACAACTATGTACAAGCAGGATGCTGAACTTTTTATCTCAAAAAGTTTTTCAACAGATGGCAATCAAAGTGTGATGCATAAACAGACAATTCAAACAAAAGCAAGCCCAATATTTAGCTCAAAATGGAAGTGCAGTATGTCACTATCCTCATTGTCGACAATAAAACAAATTATAAAAGAATAATGATCAATATAACTGAGAAAGGAACATAACGCATTTAATTTTACTTAACAGGCAAATGTTTTAATTAATAGGTATTTCATCAATAGCAAAAATGCAAATATCATTCAACAGTAATGTTGAGGATCAAATTGGTAAATGTACCAAATTTGAAAGTGTAAATGTAAAAAAGAAAAATAACATTAATATAAATCAAGGTTAATGATAACTATCTAGAAAAAAAAATTATAATTTACCCATTACAACTTGGTATTAGAGTGAGAAGAATGTGATCAATGAGCTCTTCACGTGATCTCCTAAATCTGCAATTTGATCTACTAAAGAGTCAGTTCGTCCTCATCTTCTTCCAGATCTGTAATTTTTTTCATTCCTGCTGCTGAATCTGCTCCTTGCACCTATGGTGTTTCCATGGTGCACCAAGCAAGCCGACAAGTCTTCTTCTCCAAATGCTTCTCTTCTAACTCCTTTGTACTATTCTATTGCCACTTCCATCCATCAACCTGGTGGGTTAATTCTTCTTCACAAGGAGAAAATTTGTGGGTTCTCTTAGGTGGCTTCTGACAGACTGAAATTTTCCTAATCTTCTTCACTTCAAGCAGATTTGTTCTATGTCTTCTCAATAGATCAGCAAGCAGATTTGGTTTCCCAATCTATTCTTTGAGCATCGTATGACAGATTTTAGTGCCACTACAACCAAGTTCTTGGTATAGAGCAGACTGTTCCCAACACAAGGTCCAGAATCAGTTTTGCTCTTGTTTTAAATAGAGTGCAGATTTTTAATCTGGATTTTAAATATGGATCCAGAATCAATTTTGGTCTCATTTTAAATAGTGAGCAGATTTTTAATCTGGATTTTAAATATGGGTTCAGCTAAGGATATTTTTTCATGATGGGATTCTTGGTAGGAAGCCCTTCACTACTAGATTCAACATTAATGCATCAGTGAGTATCAATGTTTTTTCAAGTGGTAGACTTCACAAACTATATCATCTTTGGTTATTTACGGAGGTAACTATTGCTGGCATGACATATGACCAGACCATTTGCATTCTAGAGTAAGGAGTTTTTGAGCAAATATTTGGTAATATCTTCCTTTTTCTGATCTTAAGACCATATTGCAATCTATTCATGCTTCTCTAACAGATGGTTGACTAATTTGTGCAGGTGTTGGTCAAGTTATACCTACACTATTGTTATCCCTTTCTTTAGAAAGTTTTTCTATATACCTAAATTTTTTATGGATTTAATTTCTGATAGCAAATTTACCATGTTGCTCGATTGTTTAGTGACTTTTCCTATTGGTTCTGTTCCTATTTCGGATTTGTTGACTAGAAGAGTATTTGGAAGATAGGAAGGATTATATCATTTGATTTTGACTGCGCATTCATAAGCTCTAGTAGTTGATCCCTTTCAACTTCAGATCCATAGTCTAGCTTCTGTAGTTTAAAAAGAAAGTCCCTTGTTATCTAATCTTCATAATCTTAAATGTGCGCCTTGTTATTTGACAAACATATTTGATTTTCATTTCCTCCTAATATCCACAAATGTACTTGTACACCTTTTCACTATTTTATTATGATATTTAGACTCCAAGTTGTTGCTGTTGGAAGCTTGGTTTTTATCTTTGTTAGCTTTATGAATGACTACTATAGAATGACATGACTTATTAGGAAAAAAAATGTTATTACCTCTTTTCTATTTTCTTTTTCTTCTATGCTAAAATTAGAATTCAATTTGGAGTTATATTAAAGTCCTGACAAATGATAATGCCAAGGAATATTTTTTTTATACCATTCAAAGCTTTCTCTACTTAGCGTATTCTTAATCTATTGTCAAGTCCTCATCATTGTTTATAAGAGGAAAAATAAACCTTTAATTATGAGAACACATATACTATTTCTTTATATGATAGTTTTGCTTAAGTTATGGAATAATGCAATTTCACTACATGCCACCTAATAAAATGTTGTCAAATTCCTTTTATAATTTTTTCCCTCGTGATGTCATTTAATTACTACCATGCATGTTTGGGTGCAACTGCTTTATTCATCTTTTGTCTCCTAGTAGAGACAAATTTTTATTCAATTTGACAAGTGCATTTTTCATAGTTTTCCTTAAAGCTCCACGTCATAACCATTACCATTTTGAAGGATCCTTAAGAATTTTACGATATCTTAAAAATGCTTCAGGTAAGGATCCTCTATACCTTGACCATAGCCATGCTTGTGGAGCATATATATGCAAATTGGAAAAGCTCATCCACAAATGGAAGGCACACATCAAGATATTTGTATTCTTCTTGGAGGCAACTATGGCTGAGCTCCATGTCATACCATTACCATTTTGAAGGATCCTTAAGAATTTTACGATATCTTAAAAATGCTTCAGGTAAGGATCCTCTATACCTTGACCATAGCCATGCTTGTGGAGCATATATATGCAAATTGGAAAAGCTCATCCACAAATGGAAGGCACACATCAAGATATTTGTATTCTTCTTGGAGGCAACTATGGCTGAGCTCCATGTCATAACCATTACCATTTTGAAGGATCCTTAAGAATTTTACGATATCTTAAAAATGCTTCAGGTAAGGATCCTCTATACCTTGACCATAGCCATGCTTGTGGAGCATATATATGCAAATTGGAAAAGCTCATCCACAAATGGAAGGCACACATCAAGATATTTGTATTCTTCTTGGAGGCAACTATGGCTGAGTAGAGTGCAGAGGTAAGTATAGAGCTATGACTCTTGCTACATGGGAGTTTATCTAGCTCAAATAGCTAATTATTGAGCTAAGCAATGTTCTTAGTGTGTTGTGAAATTATATTGTGATAATCAAGCTATATGCATATTGCTTCTAATCCCAACTTTCATAAGGATAGGATGTAATGAGATTAATTGTCATTTCATCTAGGAAAAGTTGTGTTGCAAGGAAATCATCACACCTAGCATTAGTTCAAATGACCAACCAGCATATTTTCTCACTAAATTTTTGAGAGGTCCAAGAATTGACCATATTTGAAGAATTTACAAGATTTTTGAAGCAGCTTGAAGAGATTATTGAGGACCAAATTGTATATAGAATAGAAAGCTCAACTATAGCCATCCTGTCCTGAAGAGTGTAAATGTAAAGTGTAAATACAACAACAACCAAGCCTTATCCCACTAAGTGGGGTAAATGTAAAGTGTGAATGCAAATAAAATAATAATAATAGTAATATACTGAGGTAGAGGATACTGTCTAAGGAAAATACCCCTGTTAAAAGAACTCCAATTTTCTAGATCTTACTTCTCAGCTTAAAATTCTACCCTAAGGGGGTCCTATTTGTACCTTAACTTAGTTTTCCAAGCAATTAGGTATGCATGTTAGTTCCAGTTCCACCTTCAGCACCTTTCCCAAATTTTTGTTAATGTTCGCACTTGGCAGAGCTTGATGGTTGGAAAACTGAGATAAGCTCACGTAATTTGAACCTCTCTTTTGTCTTATGAAATACATAGGACAGCATTTGTGCTCAAGAGCATTTGCAACAGTTTTATAACAGAGAAAAGAGCACTTGTTTTCATAAAAGACTACACATATTTATCCTACAAATATATATATAAAAAAAAAGATCAAAGAAAAAATTCTGCTGCAATTCTAAATTTAGAGAGCTGATAATTCAGATATAGCAACAAGTCCTACACCAAGAAAACACGAACAATTGAGGAAAGCTATAGAATCCCATCATACGGCATTTTTAGAAAACAGAAGAAAGCAATAGAGAGCTGATAATTGTTCTTCGAATATAAAAAAATGCGTGTGTGTTATTCAAACAAAATAACTTACATATTTGTTATTCAAGTATAAAAAACCTTCAAAAACAAATTTTTTTTGCAGGAATTCTATTCTTAGAGAGCTGATAACTCAGAAATAGCAACAGGCTCTATATCAAAAAAGCACGAGAAATTAAGAAAAGACTACTGAACCTCGTCATACAAACGTTCTTAATAAACAAGAAAGAAACGAGGAAAACAGCCGATAAGCAAAGCACTATTCTTGTGACGATAGTAAATCATATGGCTTTGTGGAGTGCTTACATCTACCGCTGAAGCCCGAGAACAGAGACAACAGAACATAAAATTAACTGATACAAACAAGAGAACCGTCAAACGAAAGCAAAATCAAAAGGACAGCTTTTAGCACTTGACAACTTCCAGAAGATGTAGCCCGAGTGCAATGGAAATGATTAAAATGGAAGAGCATAGAAGCGAAGAAATGACTCCAATCATGTAAGAGAAAAGGGGAGATTGAAGAAAAGCTCACATTGAGGGGGCAGCAGCGATTTGGAGAGGGTGACGGAGAAGTCCCTGAAGGTCTCGGTGTAGAAGCCTCCCTCGGGGTGGATCTTGAGGTCCAATATCTCCACCAACTCAGAGGCCTTCTTGGCAAGCGATGCCATCGCCGGATCTCCCAGAGTCGTGGACGAGCGGTAAAGACCCGATGGAGATTTACCACACTCGAGAGGGCCGGCGCACCACGGCAAAGCAAAGAATTATATTACAGCAAAAATTAAAACAGCGCCCCCCTAATTATCAAAATTATAAAAATGATGTATTTTTAAAAAAATAAAGTCAAAACACACCTAATTATATTTTTTATATCAAAGATACTTTTATTCGGTAATTTGGAGAAAACTCCCTAAACCGAAACATACCTCTGTGCTCAGTCCCCATCCATGATTTTATTTACATGCAGTACCCAAAAGTTTGTTTCAACTCCCCAATACCACAAAATTACCAAGTTACCCCTTAAACCAAGCTACGTGCTCCCCCTTTTCTTAATATAAAAAGGCTGGCTCCTTCACTTGATCTCTTTCTCCTTTTCTCTTCTCAAAAACTCTGCACATAACCCAGTCCTCCTGCCACATGAACTGATCATTCAGCAACCAATTAATCACAAGAACATGTTTCTACTGGCGTAATGCAGCGTACGTACCTTCGATGGAGATCGAGGCATCTCCAGTTTGAGCTCATGCATCACCCAATTCGTCTTCGCCCCGTTGGGGGCTCTTCCTCTGTAGAACACCAGCGTCTTCCTCATCCCCACCGCGCCGCCCGTCGCCGGGTCGCTGACCTCTCGGTCCTTCCCCGTGGCCTTCCAGTAGCCCGACTTGGTCGCGCGGTTCGTCCGCGATCCGGTCGCGTACTTGCGGTCGCCGAAGCTGAAGAAGTACCACTCGTCCGCCCCCAGCTTGCCCGCATCTGCACAAGCCCGGCCGTCAGTGGACCATGAACAAGCTTAAATAACGATCGATGGGCTCACCTGGGAGCTCCCATGGTTCTTGAATGTGTAGGTCGATCTCCACCATAGTCCTTTCCTGGTTGCTGACCTTCTTGGAGAGGTAGTGGCACACCAGCTCGTGGTCGTTCGAGTGGAACCTGAACCCCGGCGGCAGAGCGAACGCGATCTCCCTCAGCTCCATGTCTCGAAAGCTGCCTGAGCGAATTGAATTCTCTAAACACAAATAAAGGCAAAGAGGAAAGAAGGAAGGGGACGAACCAATTAAGCTTGCTTATAATTCGTGCACAGGAGATCGATCGAGCATATGATGATGGGCAGCATGAGAGGCGTACAGATCATAGATCAGTCGACTGACGTGGAGCGCCAGTCGAATCCAAATCGCCTCTGTTCATGGTCAGTCGACTGA
>NC_133881.1:11122408-11201040 GCF_044706935.1 Curcuma longa
CGGGCCGAGCAAAACTTACCACATCAAGGGTGGATCCGGGACCAGGTTGCTGGATGGAGAGAACTTGTCACCTCCATCCGGTCCGACCTTGCAACAGCCACGATCTCCGCCGACGGCGGAATGACGTGGGTGAGAGTTCAAGCTCCCCGAGACCGCATCCACACGCTTCCAACACCTATAAATCTCACCTCCTCCCATTAGTAGTCCATCAAGAAAGCAAGAGGTCCAGTGAGCAACGATGGGGCAAGGAACAGAGGAGAAACTCAGGCCTGAGCCGAAGGTGAAGATCCAGGTCGCGCTCTTGCTGCTGCAGCTACTACAACTACGTATCAAGTGATTATAAATCGTTCTTCCTTTGGACTCTCAACTAAATCATGTGAAGGAAAAGGGAGAGATTTTCTTCTTCTACAGGCGCAAGGTCAACAAGGATGAAACCCAGAGTCCGTACGACGTGCAGAGACTCTACGTCGTGCCACGGCCGGAATCCGGCGAGTGGTCGGTCGATGGAGGAGAAACTGTCGGGTTCAGGCAGCAAAACAAGAAAGACGGTGACAACGGTGGTGAGGACGAGCAAGGGACTATAGCAGAGAGCTCTGTTCGATCTTATTAATTGAAACAGAGCAAAAAGGTACGATCAGTCTGTTCGAAGAGCTGCCGTTGCTCCGCTTGATAGTGGTAGGGAAGACCCCCAACTGCTCGGATCTGCTGCGCATGGTAGGCGAGCGACACGGTGGTCACCAAGCCTCTTCTCGGAGGCAGTCGGGCGCCCTGCTTTCGTTTGTTCCCAACCCTCTTCGTAGTGGCCGTTGGCTCCTCTTCTGCGTGCACGAGAGCTCGGCGGCGAATCCAAACAAATGGCGTACCAGCTGTGTGTCAACTTGTGTAAATATAAGAAAGACTTCTTTGTTTGATCTTCCTCTGCATCATCATCATTCTATTTCTATGTTGAGAAATCAGAAATGTTTATTTCAATTTTCAATGGGCGCGACAGGAACCCCGAGAATCTGAAACTGGGACAGGATGTTACTGACAAAAAAGGAATGAAGACAAGGTGATCAAGGGGACCATCAACTCACCATTGACTCGCCTTTCAAATCTGCGCCTATACTTCTTTCAATTCACGTCACTGGTAATCGAAGCGATGGAGTCGCTTGAATTACGGTGCTGAATGGACAAGCAACCACCGATCTTGGAGATCAGGAGATGTTGTAATCGTAGAGCATGAAGAACAAGTCAAAAAAGGATCTTTTACAGAAAGCACAATGGACAAATACTGCAGATGATTCGGAGAGAAAACAACGATCTTGAAGAAAGCATCCATTTAGAAATTGACTTATAAACCAGCAGTAAAAACTTAATTTTTAACGAGGAAGAAGAAGGGGAGGTTTTACTCAAAAAGGGACTCGTATTCCGCTTGAATCACTCTGTTAAGGATCTCGTGGATGGATCTTCCACTCCGCGCATCGTTTCTTCCGCCATCTTTTTAGCAGTTTCGCTGTGTGTACAAGGAAATGGAATCGTACGAAGGGAAAGAGGGAATCACCGATCAAGCCCTAGTTTTTGGGAGCAATGGCGAGAGGGCATCGGAGGTGGCAGCGCCCCTGCAGGCCGAAGCGGCGTCGCCGGCGGCGAAAAGGGCGAGGAAAGCGTCGAGGCCGAGCTTGGCGAAGCGGGCCTTGTCGCGGCCGAGCGCGTCGAGGACCCAGCAGAAGAATACCGGGTCGCAGGGGATCGCGAGGCCGCCTGCCGGCTGGAAGCCGTACTCCTCCTCCGCCCTCTCGAGCAGCGCGGCGAAGACGGGGAGGTTGAGGAACCGCGCCGGCACCGAGAACCTGCGCCGATCGGGACCAACGTACACGGCTACGGATCCTCCTCCTCCTCCTCCGCCAGCGCCGCCGGGGATGGAGGGCCAGCGGCGGAGGCTGAGCGCCCGCCACCGCCGCATCACTTGCTTCAGCTGCACGATCCGACGGAGTCGATCAAACTTGTCGATGGCAGAGGGCATGGTGTTTCTCGTCCGTCGAGCGTCAACAGCATGCATCAGCACGGAACATGCTTGTCGATTTGCCATGGAAAAGAGCAAGCGAGAAGAGACACTTGCAGGTCTCTGTCTTCCGCAATATAAGGGACAAAAAGGACCCCACCATTTTTCCAACTCTTTGGAAAAATATTATTTTGGCCCCTGAAGTTTATCATTTCTTAAAATTATTTTTTTGAAATTTCAAAAATGCTAAAATAAAAATGTTGTTGGGATATAATATGAGTACAAATTTAAAGGTCCTAGGACATAGTTGAGTTGGTTACGACGGGACAGATTTATTGAAGTAGATAAGGGTCGAATCTCGATGAGGTCGAGGTAATGTCCGCTTCCATCGTGGTCAACTCTAATTTTTCGATTTACTTCTCTCTAGATGATCGTAGGATTGAACGTGTGGAGCCGTTAGGGAGACGGATTCCATCTTTGACTGAAGAGTAAAAATTTAAAGGGCATTCAAACCTATTTTCATTCCAAAAATTTCTTAATTTTAGCATATTATTCTAATGCATAATAATTTTAATTAAAATTATTATTACGAGGATAATTTTGGTAAAAAATATTGCTTCCATGGTCAAAACCTATAAAGTTAGTTAAAACTAAGTTAATATTAATTAAAATTATTTTTAACTTCATTTAAATTGTTTTAATTAATTAAAATTGGTCTCACATTATAATAACTTTATCAAACTATTTTAATATTAGTTAAAACTATTCCGATTTAATTATTCATTGTTAGATCAAAATTATTAATTTGATAGCAGTTTTATAAAAATCGTTTTAATTTATAATAATTTTAGTTAAATTTGACTACAAATACCTAAATATTGGTCTTGAAGTCAGTAAAAATTATTCTGATAATGTTAAATAATTTTGATAAAAAATGTTATAATGTGTAATAATTTTGATAAAAATTACTACAATTTATAATAATTTTAATCAAAAATTTAAAATATGAAGTAATTTAATCAAAAACATCATGATAATTTTGATTAAAATTATTGCAAATTATAGTAATATGACTAAAACTACTTTAGTCCAAATTGTTTTAATATTAGTTAAAATTATTTTAAATTAATTAAAATTACTCCTCCTTGATAAAAAATATTTATAATAATGTTATAACAACTTTGATTTAAAATATTATAGATTATAGCAGTTTTATCATAATTGTCATAATTTATAATAAATATGGCCAAAATTACTACAATATAGAGGAAGTTGATCAAAATTATTATACCACATGTAGCCAAACCTATTGTATTGTAGCAATTTGACCCAAACTATTTAATGTTGGTTAAAATTGTTTTAACATTAGTTAAAATTATTTCATCATTGATTATAATAGTTTTAAATTGATTAAAATTGCTATAATTTTTATCAACATTATTACAATGTATATAATTTTGATCAAAATTATTATAATTTTGATCAATCTAAGGCAAAACTATTAAAATATTATGCTATTTTTAAAAAAAAATTGTTATAAGATGTAATAATTTGGGTCAAAATTGTTATAATAGTATTGGCTTAAGGTGAACCAAACGTTCAAGAGAAAATTTGGTGTTCGATTTGATAAGAGTTTAAAACTCGACACGCCCCCCCCCCCCCCCCCCCCCCCCCCCCCCCCCCCCGGCTCCCGTGCCACCGAGCACGACCGTGTCAGCCAATCTTCTGCTAGCACTAGTTAGGAGTGCAGAGCAATCATGTCTCAATGCATAGTCCAAATCTATACAGCCCAAGACTACGATAACATACTCTTTCCATTAAGAAAAATTAGAATTAGTTAGAGTGGGGATGTTATTAAGACTAGGAGTTACTGATTGCACTAAAATAATAAAAGAGGAAAAATAATGTAGGCTCATAATTTAATTAATGGCAAGAATATATATATTAAGTATAGATAATAAAACATACAAATAAAGCATCTAAATGAGCTTTTTATAAGATACCAAATACAATATTGTATTTTACTCTTTAGACTAAAATATAATTTGTCAGCAATACTCTTTAAAATTCAAACTTTAGTTAACTACATAATGAGTCTTCTTTTGGGCCGACCTATTATACACATAATTCGACACTTTATATGAATTATATATTAGTCCATAACTTACATCAACCTTAATCAATTACGCAATATGTCTTCCTTTGGGTCGACATATTTTGTCAACGATCTAAACAAAATAAATTTGGTCTATGCCTTCGAGGTTTTCGAGAAGGAAAAGATTCATAGTGCATCGGGTGTGTGCGTGCGTGTGGATCCTTGGATTAGTCACCTCTGCGGAGGTGGATACCAAGTAAAATAAACCGGGTTAGCGTTGATCTCTTTCTTTCTCTTTTATATTTTTGCTTCCGCTAATCTCTGTGCAGAGAAAGATCAAGAAAAATCGAGAAACGCTATTCACCCCCCTCTAGCTATTCAACTGATCCTAACAGAGTCGACTGGAAGGGGAATCCAACCAACTGGAAAGCTGTCAATTGCGAAGATGGCGAATTGGCGGTCTACGTGGAGTTGTCTGGAAGGAGAATCCAGGCGACTGGAAGGCCTTATAAAAGCACGTCGAACAGAGGGTTCGTAATATCAATTCAAGCTATTCAAGAGTGAGCCGACGACACCCTGAGCAAGAAGGAACACCCGAGCAACCGTCGTAACGCTGGAGTCGCGTCGAAAAGAGCTTCTTCTTCAACTCCGGGCTTGATAACGATTTAATTTTTGTATTGTTTAATTAAGATAAAGTTTTTATCGTATTGGCTTTTTGTAATCGTTACAACTCTTTTCCGGAAGGAAAAGAGTTCAATAGTGGATTGTCCATCGTAAACGATTAAAGATCCTAAGCCTTGGAGTAGCAGTCTTTGGCTATGAACCAAGTAAAAACAAAGTTGTCTTTCTGTGTGCTTGTCTTAATTTCTGCTCTTACTATTTCCGCTGCATATTACTTTGTTTTATGAACGAGCACGGTTGACAAGTTTTCAAAATCAGGGAAAAATCGCTAAAAGATAGCGTTATTCACCCCCCTCTAGCATTTATTCGATCCTACAAATTCAATATATATTCTCTAATGTATACTCATGTGTCAACTCGATATCCCATATCCATGACTTGTGCGATCAAGGCATCCAGTTGACCTACATGCTAGTCTCAACGCATTAATATCGTCCCTGAATATTAATACATGACTAGGAATGATTAAGAGTAGTATTCTCTACATCATCTCACTATCGACTCAAACAATCGATATGATGTAGATTAGAACTAACTACCCAAGGACATTATTATACTTAGTTATTTGGCACAAACATAAAGTAAGTATAATAACCAAAAACTCTTGCCTTTATTAATTATATAATATGATACAAAAGTCCCTAGTCAATCATCACGTAATTGACTCTAGGACTATTACTAGCAGGTGACGGGCGACGAGCAACGGGCAGGCTTGAGGATAGGGACGCAAATTTTTTAATTAGTTTTTTAATTTAATTTTTTAATTAAAATTTTAGTTAATTAAATCAATCAAGCCCTAGATATAGTTAAAGATAAACTAAATAGATCAGCTCAATAAAAATATCTCAAAAAAATTTTAAAATAATAAATTTTTTAAAAATATTATCCAAATTTATATATTTATTTATATATATCACCATTAATAATAATATTATTATTATTATTATATATTTTATTAGTTAACCGATGATTGATATTATTTTCCACACTAAATTATATATTAAAATCTCCAAACAAATAAAATTTTAATCTAAGATTGAATCAAAGTTATATTGTATTCCCTATAATTTGATAAATTATGTGATTACTTGATAATCACATAATCATAGTCAAGATCATACATGATAATATTGAATCAAATACACCGTTAATTTTTGATAGGTTTTGACAATATTGAAAAAGAAAATCTTTTGAAGGTTTTGGATGAGATTTGATGAGTTTAATCGACTGGTACTATTTTGATTTATCAGAAAAGTAAAGTAGACGCAATTAATTAAGGTTAAGGTGGCAGTGTTGATTGCTTGCGGTTGCAGGTCGTTTTCTTTGCTGAAGCCTAAAGCGAGCTCACCCCACCCAATGCAATGGACACTCCGCAGTGAGCTCGCAGGCCACACCACGTACGCCATTCATTATTCATTATTCATTACTACTTCAGCCACCGTTTACCACAACCGAAAGCGATGGATTGGACCATGAAACCTCCCTCTCCACCCCGTCGGCTGAGTGGGAAGGCAGCAGGGCAGCTAATAATTTTATGTACTACTGTTGTTGTTTTTGTCACCAACTTCGCCTGTTTTCTTTCTTCTAGGTAGGCCTTCACTTTTTGGTGGTGGTCTTGACTACCAAAGAACTCTACAAAGTGAACGTCGTCGTCGTCGAAGGCCTCTTCGTAGAAATCCTATTCGAAAAGAGGAGGCTGGCTGCTTTAAAAAAGGCGAACTTACTTCAGCATTCAAAACTCAAAAGGATAGAGGTTGAATAACTTTGCACATGGAGTCATCGTAAAAGTAATTGAATGAAGTGCGTGGTCGGTTCCACCATGAGTTGAGACAACAAACATCAGTTACAACAAGCAAAGTCCCCAAGGCAAAATCATCAATTACCTTGTGATAAAACACAGCATAGCTTGATAGTTCCCAATGATATTGTGGCAGAGTGCAAGGAAAGAAATAAATCTCACATATCCACCTAATCGAATTAGGCTTCCTTATCAGGGATAAGGAGGTAGTCAAAAAATGGTTGCGCTTGGGGCGCAAGAGCTTTGACATCTGAGAGCTTGGCTATTTCAAAGTCATCGAACTGGAAGGCTGGGGCACATGTGCAACCCACCAGAGAATAATGCAGCTCGGGATCTCTTGTCGAGCCCCTGACAAGGAGACTGCCGTCCGTGGCAAACGAGGAGACATCCAGTGTAGGGAACGAACCAAACCAGACATGTGGTGGCACGGTGTACTGGGGGCGGTGACCAGCATCTAGGTCCGAGCCAAGTACTGTGAGTTCGATCTGCCCATCATCGTGTAGCTCGAAGACCTGATCGATAAACATGTAGAAGATAAGTTTTAATGGTAGGTTTGAGCCATGTAGCATATTCAAGTTCTTTTGGAAGAGAGAAATTGAAGCATTTAGATCACTAACTGTGAGAGGTTCTCCAGAGTAGAAATGCCAGGTTTCAGCACAAGGGATGCGGTGGAGATGTGAGACACTCCCTGCTGGAAGCAAGAAATAAATCGAAGTACTCACAGGTCGATCAACCTTGTCTGCAGAAAACGCAATTAGAAGCTAATTAGTAGAAAGAAAATAACAAAAAAAAAGGTGGTGCTATTATAAGCATAAGCAATCAGTCTAGTTTGTGTAGAACCTTAAGTTTACCAAGTTTTGCTGTCAATCTCAGAACTGCAGAAACTAATAACTATTTTAAATTGATTGTAAAGATAAACACACTTTTTTGGACTAAGAACAGGTTGCTGTAAGATTGTCATCGGAGATGGAGAATGCCAGAAAAAAAACAGTCAGCTAATAATAGTAATGCAGCAATTCAGTCAATATCTAACTATTTGACAACTATGTATAAGCAGGATGCTGAACTTTTTATCTCAAAATTTTTTTCAACAGATGGCAATCAAAGTGCGATGCATAAACAGACAATTCAAACAAAAGCAAGCCCAATATTTAGCTCAAAATGGAAGTGCAGTATGCCACTATCCTCATTGTCGACAATAAAACAAATTCTAAAAGAATAATGATCAATATAACTGAGAAAGGAACATAACGCATTTAATTTTACTTAACAGGCAAATGTTTTAATTAATAGGTATTTCATCAATGGCAAAAATGCAAATATCATTCAACAGTAATGTTGAGGATCAAATTGGTAAATGTACCAAATTTGAAAGTGTAAATGTAAAAAAGAAAAATAACACTAATATAAATCAAGGTTGATGATAACTATCTAGAAAAAAAATTAATAATTTACCCATTACATTACAACATGGTATTAGAGTGAGAAGAATGTGATCAATGAGCTCTTCATGTGATTTCTAGTTGCAATTCCTCTCTCTCTCTCTCTCTCTCTCTCTCTCACTCACACACACACACACATTCTGTCAGTTGGACTGGGATACCAACAGGATGAGCATCAAAGCCAAGATCATAGCTACTTCGCCGATTCCCTTCCACAGCTAAAGCCTAGACATCTCCTGAGGATCTCAACACTAGCCAATTTGATAATGCATCCCTCCATTGCATCCACAATGCCATTGGCTTCACATGATAACAGTAATTTCAATATTTTGAAAATTTTGTTCTCCAGATTTGCAGAAACCTGTTCTATTCTCCTAAATCTGCAATTTGATCTACTAAAGAGTCAGTTCGTCCTCATCTTCCAGATCTGTAATTTTTTTCATTCCTGCTGCTGAAACTGCTCCTTGCACCTATGGTGTTTCCATGGTGCACCAAGCAAGCCGACATGTCTTCTTCTCCAAATGCTTCTCTTCTAACTCCTTTGTACTATTCTATCGCTACTTCCATCCATCAACCTGGTGGGGTAATTCTTCTTCACGAGTAGAAAATTTGTGGGTTCTCTTAGGTGGCTTCTGACAGACTGAACTTTTCCTAATCTTCTTCACTTCAAGCAGATTTGGTTTCCCAATCTATTCTTTGAGCATCGTATGACAGATTTTAGTGCCACTACAACCAAGTTCTTGGTATAGAGCAGACTGTTCCCAACACAAGGTCCAGAATCAGTTTTGTTCTTGTTTTAAATAGAGTGCAAATTTTTAATCTGGATTTTAAATATGGATCCAGAATCAATTTTGGTCTCATTTTAAATATTGAGCAGATTTTTAATCTGGATTTTAAATATGGGTTCAGCTAAGGATATTTTTTCATGATGGGATTCTTGGTAGGAAGCCCTTCACTACTAGGTTCAACATTAATGTATCAGTGAGTATCAATGTTTTTTCAAGTGGTAGACTTCACAAAATATATCATCCTTGGTTATTTACGGAGGTAACTATTGCTGGCATGGCAAATGACCAGACCATTTGCATTTGCATTCTAGATTGAGGAGCTTTTGAGCAAATATTTGGTAATATCTTCCTTTTTTGATCTTAAGACCATATTGCAATCTATTCATGCTTCTCTAACAGATGGTTGACTAATTTGTGCAAGGTGTTGGTCAAGTTATACCTATACTTTGTTATCCCTTTCTTTAGAAAGTTTTTCTATATACCTAAATTTTTTATGGATTTATTTTCTGATAGCAAACTTACCATGTTGCTCAATTGTTTAGTGACTTTTCCTATTGGTTCTGTTTCTATTTTGGATTTGTTGACTAGAAGAGTATTTGGAAGATAGGAAGGATTATATCATTTGATTTTGACTGCGCATTCATAAGCTCTAGTAGTTGATCCCTTTCCACTTCAGATCCATAGTCTAGCTTCTGTAGTTTAAAAGAAAGTCCCTTGTTATCTAATCTTCATAATCTTAAATGTGAGCTTCGTTATTTGACGAACATATTCGATTTTCATTTCCTCCTAATATCCACAAATGTCCTTGTACACCTTTTCAATATTTTATTATGATATTTAGACTCCAAGTTGTTGCTGTTGGAATCTTGGTTTTTATCTTTGTTAGCTTTATCAATGACTTCAGAATGACATGACTTATTAGGAAAAAAAATGTTATTACCTCTTTTCTATTTTCTTTTTCTTCTATGCTAAAATTAGAATTCAATTTGGAGTTATATTAAAGTCCTGACAAATGCTAATGCCAAGGAATATTTTTTTTTATACCATTCAAAGCTTTCTCTACTTAGGGTATTCTTAATCTATTGTCAAGTCCTCATCATTGTTTATAAGAGGAAAAATAAACCTATAATTATGAGAACACATATACTATTTCTTTATATGATAGTTTTGCTTAAGTTATGGAATAATGTAATTTCACTACATGCCACCTAATAAAATGTTGTCAAATTCCCTTTATAATTTTTTCCCTCGTGATGTCATTTAATTACTACCATGCATGTTTGGGTGCAACTGCTTTATTCATCTTTTGTCTCCTAGTAGAGACATTTTATTCAATTTGACAAGTGCATTTTTCATAGTTTTCCTTAAAGCTCCATGTCATAACCATTACCATTTTGAAGGATCCTTAAGAATTTTACGATATCTTAAAAATGCTTCAGGTAAGGATCCTCTATACCTTGACCATAGCCATGCTTGTGGAGCATATATATGCAAATTGGAAAAGCTCATCCACAAATGGAAGGCACACATCAAGATATTTGTATTCTTCTTGGAGGCAACTATGGCTGAGTAGAGTGCAGAGGTAAGTATAGAGCTATGACTCTTGCTACATGAGAGTTTATCTAGCTCAAATAGCTAATTATTGAGCTAAGCAATGTTCTTAGTGTGTTGTGAAATTATATTGTGATAATCAAGCTATATGCATATTGCTTCTAATCCCAACTTTCATAAGGATAGGATGTAATGAGATTAATTGTCATTTCATCTAGGAAAAGTTGTGTTGCAAGGAAATCATCACACCTAGCATTAGTTCAAATGACCAACCAGCATATTTTCTCACTAAATTTTTGAGAGGTCCAAGAATTGACCATATTTGAAGAATTTACAAGATTTTTGAAGCAGCTTGAAGAGATTATTGAGGACCAAATTGTATATAGAATAGAAAGCTCAACTATAGCCATCCTGTCCTGAAGAGTGTAAATGTAAAGTGTAAATGCAAATAAAATAATAATAATAGTAATATACTGAGGTAGAGGATACTGTCTAAGGAAAATACCCCTGTTAAAAGAACTCCAATTTTCTAGATCTTACTTCTCAGCTTAAAATTCTACCCTAAGGGGGTCCTATTTGTACCTTAACTTAGTTTTCCAAGCAATTAGGTATGCATGTTAGTTCCAGTTCCACCTTCAGCACCTTTCCCAAATTTTTGTTAATGTTCGCACTTGGCAGAGCTTTATGGTTGGAAAACTGAGATAAGCTCACGTAATTTGAACCTCTCTTTTGTCTTATGAAATACATAGGACAGCATTTGTGCTCAAGAGCATTTGCAACAGTTTTATAACAGAGAAAAGAGCACTTGTTTTCATAAAAGACTACACATATTTATCCCACAAATATATTTTTTTAAAAATCAAAGAAAAAATTCTGCTGCAATTCTAAATTTAGAGAGCTGGTAATTCAGATATAGCAACAAGTCCTACACCAAGAAAACACGAACAATTGAGGAAAGCTATAGAACCCCATCATACGGCATTTTTAGAAAACAGAAGAAAGCAATAGAGAGCTGATAATTGTTCTTCGAATATAAAAAAATGCGTGTGTGTTATTCAAACAAAATAACTTACATATTTGTTATTCAAGTATAAAAACCCTTCAAAAACAAATTTTTTTTGCAGGAATTCTAATCTTAGAGAGCTGATAACTCAGAAATAGCAACAGGCTCTGTATCAAGAAAGCAGGAGAAATTGAGAAAAGACTACTGAACCTCGTCATACAAACGTTCTTAATAAACAAGAAAGAACGAGGAAAACAGCTGATAAGCAAAGCACTATTCTTGTGACGACAGTAAATCATATGGCTTTGTGGAGTGCTTACATCTACCGCTGAAGCCCGAAAACAGAGACAACAGAACAGAAAATTAACTGATACAAACAAGAGAACCGTCAAACGAAAACAAAATCAAAAGGATAGCTTTTAGCACTTGACAACTTCCACAAGATGTAGCACGAAAAAAAAGACGGGAAAAAAAAACACTGGGATTCCCGAGTGCAATGGAAATGATTAACATGGAAGAGCATAGAAGCGAAGAAATGACTCCAATCATGTAAGAGAAAAGGGGAGATTGAAGAAAAGCTCACATTGAGGGGGCAGCAGCGATTTGGAGAGGGTGACGGAGAAGTCCCTGAAGGTCTCGGTGTAGAAGCCTCCCTCGGGGTGGATCTTGAGGTCCAATATCTCCACCAACTCAGAGGCCTTCTTGGCAAGCGATGCCATCGCCGGATCTCCCAGAGTCGTGGACGAGCGGTAAAGACCCGATGGAGATTTACAACACTCGAGAAGGGCGGCGCACCACGGCAAAGCAAAGAAATATATTACAGCAAAAATTTAAAGAGCGCCCCCCCAAATTATTAAAATTATAAAAATGATGTATTAAGTCAAAACACACTTAACTATATATTTTTTTATTTTTGTCCCCAGGACCATGGTGTCGCGTTAGGACATCCAGGTTGTGATTCAAGTACCCGTGATTCGATCCCCAACTACGATATATTTGTAGGAATTTTCTTTCAAATGAGGATCGTAATCAAAGACTGCTGGACGTTTGGGTTGACCGCTGCGTGCGCTTCCCGATTTACCCCTGGTGGCCGGTGGAAAATTTCCGTGGGACCGGATCGATCATTCCAGAGATTGAGTCCATGAGACTAACTGGGATTATCAATTTTTTATATCAAAGATATTTTTATTTTAGTGACTAATTAATAATTGGATAAAAAAATACTCCTTTTCATTTTATTTTTACTACTCAAACTATTTTTATTTTAAGTGTTATTAGTGTGATGATTCATAACTATTACCACTGTAAATATGATCAATTTTGATTAATACATTATATATACTATATTATAATAGTTTATGAACCATTATTACTGTTCTACTTTTAATCAATTGATATTATATTATTATATTATAATAATTATAATTATAATTATTACAATGTAAATATTTCATCGCTAATCAATATTTATTAAATTATATTATATTTTTGAGAATAAAAATAGAGCGGAATGTTATTTTAGAATTTTGAATTTAAATTAAAAAAAATATGCTTTCAATAGAAAGATACCCTTTTGATTTTTATCCTTAATAATTTACTACAACATATTAATTTTTTTGCCCTTTTATATTAAAAATATATTTATTAACTTGATATAAAATTCAAATTTATTAAAATCATTTTAACTTAGCCTAAATTATTTTAAAATTATATAGTAGCTAATAAAAAACCACTTAAATTATTTAAATAACTATTTAGTAATTACTATAATAATTTTGATTAAATTATTAAAGAGTTTTTATATAAATATGATTTTAAAAATATTTTTAATTTAATTAAGTATAAAGTATTTTAATATATTATAGTAGAACTATTTTGTAGCTATTATACATTATTCATGGTTAATCATGAATAAAGAATTAAAGATATTTTTTTTAAAAAAAATAACTTTTAGCAATTAATTAAGAGAGCCTTTTTTTATTTTATCCAATATGTTATGATTCAATAGAAGAATTTGTTCCCACCTTAGGATTAATCTGTTTAAAGTGAATATCTAATAAAACATAGTATAATTTATCTATTAAACGATTTAATTAGCCACTAAAAAATAAAAAAAAAATGCAATTTACTCTTCAATCTTCGCACAATCACATATTTACGCTTTTGACTTCACATCCTGCCAAGAATTGAGACAAAGGCCAACGGTGACAATGATGTGGTTTCACAATGTTTGGAAAGAAATAGTCTTTTGTGAAAATGTAAAAGAAAACAACTCTTTTGTGGCAAAATGAAATTTCTGATACTTTTTACTAATCCTAATCAGCATTCACCTTATTATTAGAGTTAATTTCATAATGCCCCAAAATCTAGTTGTATTTTAAAAATACACCATGTTTCATATCGATGTCATCTCTCATGTCCTCATGTGTAGTTGTGTTAGCTGTTAGGTTGTTTGGTTATCTATTCAAGTTTATTAACGATAACCTTATTTGATTTAGGTTATGATCAATTCTCAGATAATACAACATCATTACCACATCAGCAAACGAGTTATAAATTTGAAATGCGATTACTTTGATAGTCTAAGATTTTTTATAATTTTTAAAATTTTTTTCCATGATTATCTTTTAATTTTAAAACTGAATTAATTGAAATGTACTATAAATTAATTAATCCAATAAATTTTAATTTAAATATTTATAAATTTAAAAAAGATAATTTATTTTAAATTTTAAAAAATAAAATTAATAAATTATATTTATTAATGTAATGAATTATTTTATTAAAATAATTCTTTTAATAAATTATTTTATTAAAATTATATAAATTTATTTTAAATTTTAAAAACATAAAATTAATAAATTATATTTATTAATTATTTTATTAAAATAATTATTAAAAATTTATTTTATTAAAATAATTATTAAAAATTTATTTTATTAAAATATATAAATTTATTTTAAATTTTAAAAAATTCTAAATAAATTATATTTATTTTGTAATATTATGATCATTAATATTATTAATTTAAGTTAATTTATTATAAAAATAATTTAAATTAAAAATAATATAGTAAATATTAAATTAGTTACGTTATATTCTCTCTAAATAAATAAATTGACTCAAATAATATTAGATTATATTTTATATCCATAATCATATAATTAAAGTTATGCATGATAACTTGATATTTATTAAAATATTAGAAGATACTGGGCAAAATTAAACAAAAGAGGTCTAAAGTATTTTTTTCAAAAAAAAAAATTATCAAACTACTTTTTTTCATATCAAATATACCGATATCTTTATTTTAATACTATTATAGTAAACATGAAATAACTATTATAACATATAATAACTACATTTATTTTAATACTATTATAGCTAGCGACTATAAAATAATTATTATAATATATAATAATAGATCTAAAAATAACCGATATAATATATAAAATAAATAAATTAAACTTAATTAAAAAATATTTATATAAAATAATTTCATATCAATTTGTTTATTAACTTATCAAAATTGCTCATTACAACAATCTAACTAATTAATAACTACTACGATTTTTTATGACAAATAATGTTATCATATTAAAATAATTTAAATAAAATTGAAATAACTTTAATAAAATTGAAATAATTTTTAAAAAATTGAAATAATTTTTTAAAAATAATAGAATTTTTAATATAAAATTATTTTTATTAAATTAATTTTTTTTACACGTTATGATAACTAACTATTCTATAGCACTACATGTACTATAGTAACTATATACCTTATAGCAACACACAGTAACCACTATAATAATATTAAAATAAAAATATATTTAATATAAAATATAATAAAGTATTATTTTATTATAAATTAAAAATCAGAACAGTATTCCAAATTTTATAAATCATCAAAAGAGTTCTTTTAAAAAAAAAAAAAAAATCAAATGAGTATCCTCTCATAATTTTATCTCAAAAATATCCTTCATCCAATGCCATTGTAGAAACTACTAAATAGCTATTAACGTATAGGAGTTATCCAGTAACTGCTATAAACAGTGACGGAGCTACAGGGGGGCGCCTGGGGGCGGTCGCCCCCCTGACCCCTGTGTAAAATACCGAGAGGGAGTAATATAATGGGTTATAAGGCTTAATGGGCTTCAAATCAGACCCGATCTGTTAAGGAATATTCTCCTATGATTTCCTTCACACGCCTGCCCCCCGACCTTTCGCCTTCGCTGTGTTCTCTGCTCTTCATTAGCCGCTGACGCTGCAAGGTGGAGTTGTCGACGGCCGACGCGATTCTGAAACTGAGGAGCGCCGGAGACCGGAGTTGAGTAGTGGGAGATTGGTCTTCGCCGCCGCCGGAAAAGGGACTCGGATCGTAGCGTGGGGGTGGCTCTAGCAGCGTCGCAGCGAGATCCGGAAGACCGGAAGGAGTTGCCAGCGCCTGCGCCACTGTCAATTTATTATTTATCTGGTCTGTTTTGATAAATTGTTGTCTGTTTCTTTTCTTTTCTGCTGATTGACTTGAGTTGCCAACCATATAAACTTTAAAATTATGTTTCTTAGTTACTGTAAAATAATTTCTACTTTCCTGCTTCAACATAGCTTGAACTGATGGATGAAATATTTTATTCTTCTGAAAATGATTCGTCAGAGGCTTTTCATCCTTTTATTGAACATGCTTGAAATTGGTAGTAGGTGAATTAATACTGCTAGTCCTGCCTTATTATTCACAACTATTTGCTATTGTTGATAATTGATAAAATATTATTTTCCCTGCAACCCAAAAGTCTCAAATCAAGATGTCAATTTGCTATCGTGCTGTATCAGCATCGTGGGACATCATATGCCTGTGACTTGAGTTGTGTTGATAATATATTGCCTAGCATATATGTCATTTATAACTCTGGTGTAGCCTGCGGTTCATTGGTTTGCAAGTGACTATCAACCCACATTCCATCAACTTCTAACTCAACATCATTTTGTGGCCATACCACCAGTTGACTGTTGACCTCATCTATTTTAAACTTTAGTAGTGTTACTTGTGTTACTATGATCTATGTATTCAGTTTTATTTTTGATAAATTATAAAAATTTGTTGATATTTTTACTCTAATATTTTATTAAACTTTTATTATTTTTTAATTTATAGGGACGTGATGAGCAATAGAAAGATTGATTCTTATTTCAAAAAAAGAAATCTTAATGGGGAGACAAATATTAATTCTTCTACACATGTTGATGGTAATACGGTGATTGCTGATAAATGTGGTGAACTGTTGAATAATCAAGATGACCAAGTTAATCAATCTGATTCTCCTCCAAAGAAGTGTCCGAGGGTAGATAATGCATCACTTGATGATTCTCAAATTGAACGAGATCCTGGTAAACGTCAAATGATATGGAAATATTCAATGGAAAAAAGAGATGAAATTCGACGATTATATTTGAGAGTTGGTCCTTATCAAGTTGCTCATCCTGTATTCAAGGGTAAAGGTAGAAAGTTTTTAACTTCTTGGTATGAATCATTTAAGGATTGGCTAGAATATTCTCCTACAGAAAATGCAGCATTTTATCTTCCGTGCTTCCTTTTTTCTAACCCAGATTCGATAAGTACATTTGTTATCGGTGGATTCAAGTCTTAGAAAAAAGTAAATGCTGGAAATGATTGTGCTTTTTTGTCTCATGTGGGAAAGACACCTAACTCTTTGCACAGGGTGGTTGTTGGCAAATGTCATGATTTGATGAATTCATTGCAGCATATAGATATGAATATGGATCGGCAGTCTCAAGAGTTAGTTGTGAAGAATCGATTAAGACTTAAAGTTTCAATTGAAGTTGCCAAATTATGTGCATTTCAAAAAAAAATGATAATCCCAGTAGCCACATCTCTGGGGGTGGTCGGTCCGGTCCCACGGAAGTTTCCCACCGGCCACCAGGGTAAATCAGGAAGCGCATACGGTGGTCAATCCAGATGCCCAGCATCCTTTGATTGCGTTCCCCATTTGGAGGAAAATTCTTGCAAATACGCCGTAGTTGGGGATCGAACCGCGGGTCCCTAGGTTATAACCTGGATGTCCTACCGTTGCACCATTGCCCCGGGGACAAAAACTGTAGTGGGTAAACTTTTTATAGTGACCGACCCCACCACCAAAACGATCCCATATCGGAAAACCCCCTAAAAGATTTTTTGGAGGCACGGTACCACTAGGTTGATAAGAGCATACTGCCGAAACAGCACTTTAGCCGAGCTAACACATGAATCGCACAGCACCTTGAAAAGCCCTAAACTAGGTGTCACGATAGGGCTTCAAATTAGAATTTATAGATTTTATCGAAAACCCACGATAAATACAAACAAATGCAGTATAGGGGCCTCGAGTCGTATTTTTCCAAGGGCTAGTAGAAAGTTGAATGAATTGAGCTTATGGTGTCGTTCTTTTTGGGTTTTCCGAATAAAAATGGGGGTTTTGTGTTTTTAATGAAATGTAAATTAAAATGCACTAAATTAGTGAAATGCAATTGAAACCAAAAATTATTTCCTAATCAAAGCCCAAACCTAAATGCTAAAATCGAATAAATCAAAACAAATAGACATCCTAAATGCAAGAAGTGAGAATCCTAACCTAAATGCAAACTAGGAAATTTCATGCAATTGGTGCAAGCAAAATGAAACCAATCAATTCAATTTAGTGAACTTGATGGCTAAATTCTAAAATGCATTAGGGACTCTTAACCTAGCTAAACTAAAGTTGATACATTCTCAAGAGGTTGGCTCGGAAAATGGTTCAACATGGCACAAACAAAAATGAATTGAAACAAAACCTATTCTTATCAAGCATGGACCTTAGAGTTTCAAATCCTAACTAATATGGTAGTAAATTAGGAAGAAACATCTATATAAACTACACTTAACTAATCAAATGTATTGAGCTTTAGAAACTTGAATTCCTACAGCTAATAAACCGGCAAAAACCTCAATCCTTTGGCACAGAACAGTGCCTTCACAATTCAGATTCCGGTTTCTTTTTGCAAACAAGCTAAAAATTGGAAACTTGACAAACTATGGCTAGATTAGAATTCAAAGAAACATTAAGTTCCGATTAAGTAAACCAAATCCATAGATGTTGCTAAGGAAAAACAATGAACAAAGCTGGAATCTGAAAAACAGGAACAAAATTTCAGAAATGCAGTAATGAAAAAAAAACAATGCATCCAATCTTCCCCTCTCCTTCAATTCTCCTCAGCTCGGTGTCAACAAGCTCTTGGAGCCCTTGGAAGCATTGAAGACGGTCGCTTGTGTGTCTTGCTCGCTGCCAGCACCTCGAAACGCCCGGAAAAACCCTCTCCGAACGAAACCGACGCTGTGCAGACGAGTTTCAGCTGGCAAAAACCGAGTTCCTCTTTCTTCGTGCTCCGATGGTGTTGCTGTTGATCCAAATGTGTTCCGCAATCCTAGGAGAACCCCTCCATGAATCGCGGCCTCGTATTGTGCAGCTAGTCGCCGGAAAACCAAGAAAACAGGGTGGCGCCGCCGGTAGAACCCCTTGCCGTCGCACGCCGTCCGGTCGCCGATTTATACCCAATCAACCGGATTGAAGCTTCTCAAGGATGGAGGATTGCAACGGAAATGGAAAAATTGGAAGGAGCTGGCCCGATTGATACGTCGCGGGGCAGGGAACGCTCGCGGGAACGAAGGTGAACAGTGACGGCCAGCCGAACTGTTCATTCCCTAAAGTTTTGATTAAATACCGTGATTAATCTGAAAATCTGGGCCTTTGATTTTGAATCCGACGGTGGAGCTTGATCTTGGGTTTAGGGCAGCCTAGGGCTTCCAAAAAATTGTAAAATTTTGACCAAGCTCGATCTAAGTCATGTCCTCCGTGTTGGCGCGATCGGTTTGGCAATCTTGACTTGAGTTGACCACGGTTGAGCTCGAGTTTGATCCGATTTAATCCTAAAATCAATAAAAATCAAATTAATGCCAAAAATTGCCATAAAATCATGAAAATTAGAATCAAACCTCAAATTATGCAATATGGGACAAATATGGTTAAATCGATTCAATAAATGATCATTTTCATGTAAAATTCCAAGAATAAATCGATTTAAAATTAATAAAATCCCAATTCATCAGCACCTCAGTCAACAAATTATGTGCATTTCAAGGTATTACATTCAGAGGTCATGATGAGAGTATTGATTCATATAATAGAGGTAACTTTTTGGAGATTATAAAGCATACGGCTGCCTTTAATGATGATGTTGCTTCTGTTGTTCTTGAAAATGCTCCTCAAAATGTAACTTATACTTCTCCTGCAATTCAGAAAGAGATATTGTCCCTCTATGAAAGCAAAATTCAAAGATTTATACGTTCTAAGATTGGTGATGAAAAATACTGTCTCATTGTGGATGAATCTCGAGATGAATCTGCTAGGGAACAAATGTGCATTATTTTCAGATTTGTTGACAGACGGGAAAGATTTTTTGACATTGTTCATGTAAAAGATACTAAAGCTTTGACATTGAAGAAAGAAATATGTAAGGTTCTCGCTCATCATAATCTTAGTACATAGAATATTCGAGGACAAGGATATGATGATGCTAGTAACATGTGTGGGGAGTGGAAAAGCTTTGTTTTTGGATGAATGTCATTATGCATATTATATTCATTGTTTTGCTCATAGGCTACAATTAGTTTTGGTGGCAACAACTAAAAGTCTCATACCTATTGACAGGGGCTTTGACAGTTGAACCTTTAATGTGTTTAGATTAAACCCTTAAGGTTACTGATTAATAGGTTTTAGGGTTAATGGGTTGTTGATCTATTGGATTCTAAACCAACCCGATAAGCCGATAAGGAAACTTAGAAATTGCGAGTCTGCCTTCGTTGGGTCTCGATCGCGCCTCCGTCTTCTTCGTGTCTTCGTCGGGCGCGGCGGCAACAACTTCAGCTTGTATTGCCGGTGATCTGCAAGGTGGCTGAGGACGCCGGTGAGTGAAGGGTGGATTGGGCAGTGCCGGTAACAGGGTCAATCGGCGGTAGTGGCTGAAGGGCAGACCGGAAGAGTCGAAGAGAAGAAGTAAATCGGGTGAGTTTCAGCCGAATATGTAAGTTTGTACTTAAGTCCTTGATATGTATCTTTGGGCAATTCTTTTATTCAAATGAGTATATCGTTTTCATTATATGGCTCCCCAAATATGAAATCCTTTCCGCCCCTGCCTATTGAGAACTTCTTTTCCTATGTAACTTTGATTATTAATTTAGTTTCTTCTTCGAAACTGTTGGGTTGCAAGGGTGCAAACAGTTCTAAAACACATGGGAAAGATCATGGGTTTAAAAGGATGAAAGTATCTCCATTGGTATGAGGCCTTTTGGGTAGAGCCCAAGAGCAAAACCATGAGGGCTTAGGCCCAAAGTGGACAATATCATGCCATTGTGGAGATACAGACATCCTTTTGACCCTACAATTGGTATCAGAGCGAGGCCGCTTTTCACCGGACTAACCGCCGGATGAGCCATGATCTAGATTTAACCATGTGGGAACCCTCGGGAAAAAAAACAAAGGAAGTAAGGGAGGCTCGGACCATGAGGGACATGACAGTCGGACCATGAGGGACATGACAGCCGGACCATGAGAAATGGTAGTCGGACCATGAGAAATGGTGCTTTTCCAAGGGTATGTGGGAAAGACTTTGATTATTAATTTAGGGCTTAGGCCCAAAGTTCAATATCATGCCATTTGGAGATACAGACATCCTTTTAGACCCTACAAACGTCATGATCAATTGCAAGTTGCTAGAGCATTTTAAATTGAGGAATTGATTGTTAGTGGTGAGCTTGAAACAGGAAGGGGAAAGAATCAGATTGGAAGTATTCAACGTCCAGGTGACACACGTTGGAGTTCTCATTTAAAATCTCTACACAGTCTATTTGAAATGTTTGATCCAGTTGTTCAGGTGTTGGAAGACATAGGAGAAGAAAAATGTTATGTATCATCAAGATCATCAGCTAGAGGAGCTTGTGAGGTAATGATGTCTTTTGAGTTTATATTCATCTTGCATTTTATGATAGAATTATTGGGAAGAGCAGACGAGCTATGCAGATTGCTACAGCAGAAATCTCAAGATATCTTGAATGCTACTGAGTTAGTAGCAAATACCAAAGAAAACCTTGAAAATTTTCGAGAAAAAGGTTGGAATGAGTTGTTAGAAAATGTGAAGAAATTCTGTGAGAAGCATGATGTGAATGTCCCTGACATGAATGATCGACGATTGTCGAGTAAAGGTCGTCCACGAAAAGCTGATTCAGTTACATCAGAGCATTATTATCGGGTTGAAATTTTTATTGGCACAATAGACTGTATATTACAAGAGATGAAGATCCGATTCAATGAAGAGATGATGGAATTACTCAAGCTCAGTTCAGCACTTCATCCGAAAAATGGCTATGAATCATTCGATATTCATGAAATTTGCCGATTAGCTGAAAAGTTCTATCTAGAAGATTTTACAAATCAAGAAAGAACGCGTTTGAGATATCAATTGGAGCTTTTTGAAATAGAAATTCAGAAAAATGTGAACTTTAAGGATATCTCAACTATTTCTGAATTATGCCAGGTATGTTTTTTTATATAAAAAATAATATTTTTTTATTGAAGGTTAGTCATTGCTAACTAATATGCACATAATTTTGTATCAGGTCTTATCGAAGACAGGAAAATCAGAAAGTTATTCTCTTCTTGACAAATTGATTCGACTTATTTTGACTCTACCAGTTTCTACTGCAACATCAGAGCGTGCATTTTCTGCAATGAAAATTGTGAAGAATAGGTTGCGGAACAAAATGGAAGATGATTTCTTATCAAGTTCTTTGATAATGTATATTGAGAAAGATATTGCTCGCAGTTTTGATGTCAATTCTGTCATAGATAAATTTGAGTCTATGAAAAAGCGAAGAGCGCAACTTAGATTGCGTTGAATGTAACTTATTTCTTAGTTAATTCAAAATTTATTTTATTAGTGTGACAATGCGATGTTAAAAATGGCCCCCCCCCTCGGCAAAAATCCTGGCTTCCGCCCCTGGTTACGCTGTATACAAGCTACTGAGTAGTTATTACAATCTATAGAAGATACCCAGTAGCTACTACAATATATTTAAGATGAGTTTAGGATTTAAGGTTATAGCAGTTACATATAATTCTATAATTATTTTAAAATAATTTTGATCAAATTATTAAATATTATTTTAATATAATAGTGTTTAAAGATTATAAATTCTAAAGTTACATTGAATACGCTGTAATAGTTGTTGAATAACTTTTATACGTTATAGCAGCTATCGAGCAGCTTCTATACGTTGTGACAACTACTTAATAGCTTTTACACTGTATAAATTCTAAATTACTCTAAATACTTTGTAATGTTACTAGATAGTTTTCACACATAATAGCTACCGAGTAGTTTCTACACAGTGTAACAACTACTCATCACTAGCAACCCTAAACTTTAAATCATAAATTCACTTTAAATATATTGTAATAACTACTAAGTAATTTTTAAATATTTTAATAGTTACTTAATAACTTTTATATAATGTAAATTCTAAACTCATTTTTAAATATATTATAACAACTATTGAATAATTTCTACATATTATAATAGCTACTAAATAATTTCTACATGGTACAAATCTTAAATCTTAAATTCACTCTAAATTCTTTATAATAACTATTGAATAACTTCTACACATTATAATAACAACTACTCGAGAACTTTTACCCATTAAAAATTACTTAATAACTTCTACAATAGTAGTTACAACAGATAAAATCATGAGAAGAATGCTCATTTAACTTCAGTAGCTTTAATAACAATTACAATAGCATTGGATCTAAAAAAAATTTTCGAAATAAAATCACGAGAGAAATGCTCATTTGATTTTTTTTAATACCTATATGAGATGCCCTTTTAATTTTTATCCTTAAAAAATAATTTTTATTAAATTCTAAAACCCTAAATTTTGAAGAGGCATTTGTTATTTTGCCTTTTTTTATCAAGTAAAATTTCATCATTTAGATTAATAATGTTATCGCCTTATCAAAACAGGTTCTTTTGCTTACGGGCGTTACACACTTCTTCACACTTCTTGTTCGACGCCGTGCTCTCGTACACACAAAAGAGGAGCCAGCGGCCACAGCAAACAGGGTCGAGGACAAACAAAAGTGAAGAGACCGGACACGAGTCAGTCCCAGGTGCCTCTAAGGAGAGGCTTGTTGCCGACCGTGTCGCCAACCAGCCGCAGCAGATCCGAGCAGTTGGGGTCTGCCTCGCTCTCCGTCTTCAGCTCCAAACCCAGCTCCTCCTCCACATCGTCCGACGCCGCCATCAGCAGCAGCTCGCACCCTTCATAGTTCAGGAAGTCCGGCGGGTCCGCCGGCACGAACCGCCGATTCCCCATCCGTCCCTGGAGGTGCGCCGGGTACGACGCGCGACGCTTCCTCGGAAGCCCTCCGAAGCCGTCGGACGCCCGCCCTCGGCCGTCGCCTTGTTCCGGGTTCTTGATCTGGATGAGGTAGGAGGCCTCGCGCTCGAGGTTGAACGCCTCCAGCGAGTCATTCTCGGCCTCTCCCGGCGGGAACTCGAGCTTGTAGACCAGGTGGGTGTGCATCTGCCGCCGGGACTCGTGTCGAAGAATCCGGTACACGCCTTCTGCCAGGGCGCGCGCCGGAGGCTTGCGGCGGTGGCCGCGAGTTGCTGTCTCGTATTCCTCTGCGTTATTGAGGAGGCAGCCATGAACGCCCTCAGGGAGTCAAGGTGTTCTATGAAATGCAGAAGAGACAAATCCGGTTACCTTCTTTAAGAGCCTCCTTGATCTCTTCCTTTTTGGTCGTAACAAGCTCCACAAAACCCCAGAAAGGCCGGCCTCGCTTCTCTGGATCCGGTAAGCTCTTCTTCCCCATCACAACTAAGCGGAGCAACGGCTGCAGTTCGATGTTCACTTCCTAACAATCGATCAACAGAAACCAAACACATATCAATTTATGCTCTTATCTCAATTTGATTCGATAGAAACCGAACAAACTTCTCTGCCATAGCTGCCTTCCTTTGGCTCGCCATCGTCGTCAGATCTGGTACCACCTTCCTTGCCCGAATCCGATGACTGCTTATCCGGCCGCAACACGACGTAGAATCTCTGCACGTCATCTGGGCTCCGGGCTTCCTCCTTGTTGACCTTGGGCCTGTAGAAGAAGAAAACCTCTCCTCTTTCCTACGCACGATCGAGTCATGTCCAGCGCAAAGGAAGAACCATTAATCAGCAAGAGAAAACCTCGAGTTGAAGTGGATGAGGAGGAGCTAGCATTAGCAAGAGCGCTAACCTGGATCTCCACCTTCGGCTCAGGCTTGGTCTTCTCCTCCATCCCTTGCCCCATCGTTACTCACTGGATCTGATACTCATTTGACGGATTGCGGATGGGAGTAGCTGAGATTTATAGGCGGTGGCAGGGCGTGGATGAGACATCGGGGATCGACGAGCGGCGGCGGTGCAGCACGATCCTGATCTGGAGAGTGATCGAGACACGTCTCGGTCCTCCGTCTGTGGAAGACACGTTTGCAGCATGATCCTAATTTGGGCTGTGGGCCTGTTGGTAGAAGAATGAAGGAAATAAAAGTTTATGCAAGAAGATAAATGAGATATTGAAGAATTATTTTAATTTTTTTTTATATTTAATCACGTAGAAAGATTATATATTTATAAGTTTATTAGATAAATGATAATCACTATTAAATACATCGAATCTAGATCATTTTACTTTGTTAACTTTCCACTTCATCTATTTTATCTCCACTAATTCTTATATTATTAATATCAACTTTCCACCTCATCCATATCGCTATTACATCATTTCTATCCATAATTAAGTTTATTTTTCAACACCCCCTCTTAAACTTAATTTTGTGACTCCAAGTAGATTCCGCATTCTAATGAAATCTTCAAACTTTAGTGGCTTGGTAAAGATGTCAGCAACTTGATCTTTAGTCTTCACATAGACTAACTCCACATCTTTGTTCTTCACATGTTTGCGAATAGAATAAAAGTGAACATCAATATGCTTACTTCTTTGATGATATACTGGATTCTTCCCCAATGCAATTGCCGATTTATTATCAATGCAAATTTGAGTTGCTTTATTTTGTTCAAATTTTATCTCCTTTAGTAAACTTCTTAGCCATATAGCATGACTAACACATGAGGATGCCGCAACGTACTCTGCTTCACAAGTGGAAAGAGTAACAATAGGTTGTTTCTTTGACATCCAAGAAAATGTCGTATCTCCAACGAAAAATGCAAAGCCGGAAGTGCTTCTCTGATCATCATAGTCTCCACCCCAATCACTATCTGAATATCCAACAAGTTGATAATTGTTAGAGTGAGAATAAAATAATCCGTGATTTAGAGTACCACGGACGTAACGAAGGATTCGCTTGGCCGCCTTCCAATGAGTCTCTTTAGGCTCCTTCATGAACCTACTCACAAGACCGACTCCATATAATATATCCGATCGAATACAAGTTAAGTACCGCAAACTTCCCACCAAACTTTTGAAAAGTGTGGGATCAACTGTCATTCCTTCGTCACTCTTGGATAGCTTTGTTCCGCAGTCCACCAGTGTGTTAATTGGATTACAATCATCCATTCTAAATCTTTTGAAGACCTTCTTTGCATATTGTTCTTGAGTCATAAATATGCCATCAACTCCTTATTTCACATCCAAGCCGAGAAATTAGGACATAAGCCCCATATCAGTCATATCAAACGCTTTTGCCATAACTTCCTTAAAAGCTTTTATCATTTGAGGTGAACTTCCTGTCAAAATAAGATCATCTACATATAATGATACCAATAAGATATTATCATTATCTGCTCTTACATAAAGAGCATGCTCATAAGGGCATTGCATAAAATCATTTTCTTTGAAGTATGCATCAATTCTTGAATTCCATGCTCTCGGTGCTTGCTTCAAGCCATAGAGAGCTTTCTTCAACTTCAACACCTTTCTTTCTTGCTCTCTCTTGATGTAGTCAGCCAGTTGTTTAACATAGACTTCTTCTTCTAAGTAGTCATTAAGAAATGTCGATTTGACATCAAGCTGAAATATTTTCCACTTTAGTTGAGCGGCTAAAGAGATTATCAACCTTATAGTCTCCATTCGGGCAACGGGAGCAAACACTTCTTCGTAGTCAATGCTGACCTTTTGTTTGTAACCTTTTGCCACAAGTCACACTTTGTACTTTTCTATTTCTCCTTGAGCATTTTTCTTCACTTTATAAACTCACTTCACACCAATGGGTTTGTGGCCATCGGGCAAAGTAGTAAGATGTCAAGTTTCATTCTTCTCAATTGCCTTTATTTTTTTCATCCATGGCTTTCTTCCATTTGCTATCTTTAATAGTTTCTTCAAAAAATACAATCTCTTCATTAGCATAAAGACAAATGAGATTAAGTGGAGTTGTCACCTCATATAATTCTTGAAGACTCCTTGTCTTTTGTGGTGGAGGATCTTCTTCATCCGAGGATGATGAAGAGGTAGGCGACCGTGGTGGACTTGGTTCTTTCTCCTTCACTTGCTCTTTTTCTTGAATCACCATATTCGTGTTCCAATTCCAAGCACCATCTTCTTGAAATTCAACATCTCTACTTATGATAACCATTTTGCTCACTGAATTAGAGAGTTTGTAAGCCTTCGATCTTGCATCATAGCCAATGAAAATGCAAGGTATGCTTTTATCATCAAGCTTCGTTCTTCTTTGATCCGGGATGTGTGCATAGGCAATACATCCGAAAATCTTCAAATGAGATACACAGGGCTTGTATCCGGCCCATGCTTCTTGAGGTGTAACTCCTTCTAGATTCCTTGTAGGACATCTATTTAGCAAATACACTGCACAGTTTACCGCTTCGGCTCAAAATTCTTTAGGCACTTTTTTTGTTTTTAGCATACTTTGAACCATATCAAGAATAGTTCGATTCTTCCTTTCAAAAATCTCATTTTGTTGAGGGGAGTAAGGTGCGGTTAAAGGCCTCCAAATTCCATGATTTTTACAGAATTTTTTAAATTATTTTGATGTGAATTCACCACCATGATCTGACCGTATCACCTTAATAGTATAGCCGGATTGATTTTCTACTAATCCTTTGAATTCCTTGAACTTCTCAAAAGCATCATCTTTATTCATCAAAAGATAGACCCAAGTTTTCTTGTTGAAATCATCAATAAAGGTTAGAAAATATCGACGACCTCCAAAGGAGGCTGGAGTGATTGGCCCACATATGTCTATATGAATGAGTTCAAGAGGCTTCCTTGTGTTGGGTTGCAAGGGTGCAAACATAGTCTCACATCTAAAGTACATGAAAAAGATCATGGGGTTAAAAGGATAGAAAGTATCTCCATTGGAATGAAGCCTTTTAGGGAGAGCCCAAGAACAAAGCCATGAGGGCTTAGGTCCAAAGTGGACAATATCATACCATTGTGGAGATATTTTGATTCCATCGGTACTAACAAGTGGTATCAGAGCGAGACCGCTCTTCACCGGACTAACCGCCGCATGAGTCATGATCCAGATTTAACCATGTGGTTTGAATCTTAAATAAAGGAAGTGGGTGCTCCCGTGTCTGAATCAAGAGGACCAGACACCAGGTGAGAAATCCTAGTAAGTCGGGTAGACCGAGGTGCAAAAAGTCCTAGTTACAACTAGGTGGGAAGTCCTAGTAGGTCGGATGGACCGAGGGCCAAAAAGTTCTGGTGGATCGAGGATTCAGACAGATGGACCGAGGGGCAAAAAGCCCTGGTGGATCGAGGATTCAGACATTAAAAACGACGTTGAGGGGGGGGCCTGTGGTCCTTTGTTTGAGGGGGGATAATTGGGTTGCAAGGATGCAAATATAGTCCCACATCTAAAGTACATGAAAAAGATCATGGGGTTAAAAGGATGGAAAGTATCTCCATTGGAATGAGACCTTTTGGGGAAAATCCAAGAACAAAGCCATGAGGGCTTAGGCCCAAAGTGGACAATATCATACCATTCTAGAGATATTTTGATTCCATCGGTACTAACACCTTGCTCGACTGTGCGATTCATTCGGAAAAGCTTGCTCTAGGGTGTTTGCCAAGAACACACCCTTCACAAAATTTCTTTTGAGCATTAATACGAGGAAGACCATTCACCATTCCTTTACTTGAAAGAAGCTTTAGAGCTCTGAAGTTCACATGCCCGTACCTCATATGCCATAGCCATGTACTATTTTTTATGCATGCACTTAAACACTTTGTAGTAACATGATTAATATCAAGAGAAAACATCCTATTTTTAGACATAGGAATATGAGTAATAAGTTTGTTTTGCTTTCTCAAACGAAGACTACCATCTTTTAGTTGCATATCAAAGCCTTTCTCAAGCAATTGTCCAAGGCTAATAATATTTGTTTTCATGTCGGGCACATAATAAACATTGGTAATGTATGTGTGAACTTTAAGTTTGATGAGAATCTTACCAACGCCTCTTACTTGGATTTTGGAAGCGTCTCCAAATGAGACTTGTCCATTTACCGTTTCATCCAACTCGGCAAACATATCTTTACGCCTGCACATATGATTGCTTGCCCCAGAGTCTAAATACCACAAATTCTTGTTTGTGGAATCTCCATCCTTTTTTGCTAGCAAAACTACATTATTGTCATTGCATTCTTTTGATGCGTAATTAGCCTTGTACATTGTTAGAGCGACATTCCGTTGCATAATGTCCAAATTTATTGCAAGTATAACATCTTACATTTCTTTTGTCATACCTTTGGCCTCTACCTTGATTGTTGTCGTTACTTTTTCCTTGGCCTCGAGCAAAGCCTCTGTCATGGCCTCTACCTCGACCACGCCCACGGAAATCACCACGACCACCGTTGTTTTCTTGCGAACCATCGGTCTTTGACTCTTCTTTCTGGTCAATAATCGTGAGCTTGGTTTGTAGAGCCGCTCCAAAGGTTCTCTCCGTCTTCTTTGCATTCTTGCTTCATGAGCTTGTAGAGAGCTTAATAGTTCTTGTACCTTCATTTTTTTCACATCTTTTGATTCTTCTATGGCTGCAACTACATAGTCATACCTTGGCTCCAATGATCGTAGAATTTTCTCTACGACGTGACTATCTTCAATGCCATCGTCATTTCTTTTCAATTGGTTGACAATAACCAATACCCTTGTAAAGTAGTCTGATACAGTTTCAGACTCCTTCATCTCCAACGATTCAAATTCCCCTCTCAAGATTTGAAGGCGAATACTTTTTGCTCTTTCATCACCTTTGTATGCTACTTGTAGGATCTCTCATGCCTTTTTGGAAGTTGTAGCTTCGGCTAATTTTTCAAAAGTAGCTTCATCAAGAGCTTTATAAATAAAGAAAAGGGCTTTCTTATCTTTTCTCTTTTGTTCTGCCATTGTCATCCTCTGTGCCTCTGTTTGGTCGACTCCTTCTTGAGGCGCTTTATAGCCTCCTTCAACAATATCCCACAACCCTTCGCTCTCAAGTAAAGCACTCATTTAGATACTCCAATTACCATACTTCAAATCAGCAAGACGAGGGATAGGAAGCATCGACATGGCTCTGATACCACTTTGTTGGTAGAAGAAAGAAAAAAAGAAAACTTTGTGCAAGAAGACAAATGAGATATAGGGGAACTACTCTAATTTTTTTCATATTCAATCATGAGAAACATTACATATTTATAGGCTTATTGGATAAATGATAAGCACTATCAAATACGTTGAATCTAGACCATTTTACTTTGTCAACTTTCCACCTCATCTATTTTATCTTCACTAATTCTTATATTATCAATATCAACTTTCCACCTCATCTATATCACTACCACATCATTTCTATCCTTAATCAAGTTTATTTTTCAACAAGGCCGTCATGGATAGGTGGGAACGGTAGTTTGCTAGCTGGGTTTTTGATGGGCTTTGATTTGTCGCTTTGCCCGTGGTCAGAACTGAAATAATAAAGGGCAAGGAGGGCCCAAATTATACAGATCATTAAAAAAATGCTCTTTTTTTTAAATGAAAATATAAAAAAGACGCCCCATTAAATATTTATCTCTAAAATATTCTAATTCTTTTTCTTCTGCAATTCTGTTCCGTCGTAACCAATTCAACTATACTTCGAGCGCTAAAATATTTTAATTCAAACATTGTTGTAGTAACTATCAAGTAGTTATTACATTATTGCTCTTTATTTTCAAAATTATTGTAATATCTATGACTAACTTCTAATGTGTAAAAATTATTTAATATCCATTACAATTAATAAAATAATTTTAATTAATTTAAAATACTTTTGATAAAATTTAAATAATTATGATCAAATTAGTAAAAAGTATTTAATATAATAGTATTTAAAGTTTGGAACCCAGAGTTTAAAATTTTATAATTTAGAATTTAATCAAAATTTTTTATTTTTTAATAATAAAACACTCAGTGGTAGATAAATTATTTATTTATACAATAAAAATAAATTAAAGTTTAAGGGTGTAAAACAACATTTCAAACGTCTCCAGTGAGCATTTTGAAAAAGTGATAAAATTACCGGGGCAAAATGAAAACTTTGGGTTTGGTCTCCATACTCATCCTGTTCGTCTCGCCCTCCTCCGCCCCCAATCTCCACCACGTAAAAACCTCTCCAAACCCCTCCTTATGCCGCCGACGGCGATCGCCGGACCACTGCTATGTCTCCCCTTTTCCTCTCGCCGCATCTCTCTCACCACCACTTCTGCCGCCGTTGCTTCCTCCCAGGCCACTCCACTCCCCACGGAGCCTCACCCACCCCCTCGCGAGTTCCACTACCCCCGTGCGGATCCCTCCGTCCGGTGGCCTCATCTTAAGCTCGAAGAACTCTCCGACGTTCCTCAATTCGCTGCCTCCTCTTCCCCACTCCCCGACTCCCTACCCGAGGAGCCCAACCCCGATTCCGATCCTCCCGAGGACACCAAGATGGATTCTTTTGAGACGCTCGACAGCAAGCAGAGCCGCACGCGCGCGAAGAAGATGACTAAGCTCGCTCTCAAGCGCGCCCGTGACTGGCGCCAGCGTGTCCAGTTCCTCGCCGACCGGATCCTCTCTCTCGCCCCCTCTGCCCACGTCGCCGATGTGCTTGACCGCCGTGGCGTGCAGATGACTCCCACCGATCTCGCCTTCGTCGTCAGGACCGTCGGACGTTCCAGCTGGACCCGCGCCCTTGAGGTGTTCGAGTGGCTCACTCTCCGTCGCCGCCACGCCCCCAGCCCCCGTCTCCTTGCCATTATAATCTCTATCCTTGGACGTGCCCATCAGGATGCCCTCGCCGCTGAGGTTTTCCAGCTTAGCCTCCCTGACGAGGCTACCGATCTCTCTGTCCAGGTGTATAATGCAATGATGGGGGTTTATGCGCGGACTGGGAAGTTCACCAAGGTTCAGGAGCTGTTGGGCTTGATGCGAGATAGGGGACTTGAGCCTGACCTTGTCAGCTTCAACACCTTGATCAATGCGAAGGCAAAGGCCCGAGCTTTATCTCCAGGATCGGCGTTGGAGCTGCTCCAGGAGGTCCGAAGATCAGGTTTGAGGCCTGATGCCATCACCTATAACACCCTTATCAGTGCCTGCTCGCATGTGTCAAATTTGGAGGACGCCGTGAAGATTTTCAAAGATATGGAGAAGTCCCAATGCCAGCCTGATCTTTGGACGTACAATGCCATGATCTCTGTGTTTGGTCGCTGTGGGGTGCCAATGGAAGCGGAAAGGCTATTCCGTGAATTAGGCGCAAGGGGTTTCTTGCCTGATGCTGTCACATACAATTCATTGCTTTTTGCTTTTGCCAAAGATGGTGATGAGGAGAAGGTGGAGAGACTTTGTGAGGAGATGGTGGGTTCAGGCTTTAAGAAGGATGAGATAACTTATAACACAATCATCCACATGTATGGGAAACAGGGTAGGTTTGATTTAGTAGTTCAATTCTACGATGAAATGAAAAATGTTGGGTGCAATCCTGATGCAGTGACCTACACTGTGCTGATTGATTCGCTTGGAAAGGCAAATAGGATAACAGAAGCAGGGCAGGTGATGGAAGAGATGCTCAATGCAGGCGTGAGGCCAACATTAAGGACCTTCAGTGCTCTGATATGTGCGTATGCCAAGGCTGGCATGCGGGCTGAGGCAGTGCATACGTTTGACCATATGGTTAAGGTGGGAATCAAACCTGATTATTTAGCTTATTCAGTACTGTTGGATGTATTGCTGAGATCGAACGAGCTGCGGAAGGCGATGGTGCTGTATAGGGGTATGATGCAAGATGGATTTAGGCCAGATCAGGGCCTCTACCAGTCTATGTTAGAGGTTTTCTCTAAGGAAGTGGATAATGAGAAGATAAATGAAATTGTAAAGGACATGGAAGAGGTGAGCATGATGAATCCACAAGTTATAGTGGCAGTTCTAGTCAGGGGAGGATGTTTTATCCAAGGAGCAGAGATGTTAAAGAAAGCTATTTCGTATGGTTATGAACCTGATCGACAATGCCTGTTATCTATATTGTCTGCATTTGCAGCTTCACAAAAGCAAGCTGAATCAACGGCCCTGCTTGAGTTTCTGCAGGAAAATGCACCAAACTCACATTGTTTGATAACAGAATCTTCAATAATTATGCATTGTAAAAATCACCAATTGGAAGACGCCATGACGGAGTACAATAACACAAGGATGTTCAGTTTTGGACATTGCAGTCACACTGTTAGCCTGTATGAGTGTATGATAATGTCCTTTGAAGAGGCTGAATTATTCTGGGAAGCTTCTCAGCTGTTCTCAGATATGAAATTCATTGGTCTTGAGCCTTCTCAAGATATCTACAAGAGTATGATTTCCACATACTGCAAATTAGGATTCCCAGAAACAGCTCACAATGTGTTTGACCATGCGACAAGGGCAGGTATATTGCTTCCTGATACTTCAGTTTATGTTACATTGATTGAGACATATGGGAAATTGAAAGTGTGGCAAAAGGCAGAAAGCTTTGCTAGGGAACTCAGACTACAATATAAAATTGATCGGAATGTTTGGAATGCTCTTATTAATGCATATGCTGAGAGCGGGCTCTATGAACAAGCACGGGCAATCTTTGATATGATGGTAAAGAATGGCCCTTCACCAAATGTAGATTCCATCAATGGACTTATGCGATCATTGGTTGTCGATGGTAGATTAGATGAACTTTTTGTTGTTGTTGAGGATTTGCAAGATTTAAATTTTAAAATCTCCAAAAGTACTATTATGATTATGCTTGATGCATTCACAAGAGCTGGAAACATCTTTGAAGTAAAGAAGATATATAATGGAATGAAGGCATCTGGATATTTCCCTACCATGAAAATATATACTAGTATGCTTACTTTATTGTCCCGTGGGAAAAGGGTCAAAGATGTTGAGGCAATTCTAGCAGAGATGGAGGAAGCTGGATTTAAACCTGATCTCACCATCTTCAACTTGCTACTTAAGATGTATACAAGTATTGAGGATTTTAGGAAAACATTAGAGATATATAAGCTTATCAAAGATTCTGGATTCGAGATGAATGAAGATACTTACAATACCCTCATAATGATGTATAGTAAGGATCTCAGGCCTGAAGAAGGTTTTAGTCTGCTGAATGAGATGAAGAAAAAGGGACTCGTGCCAAAATTAGATGCCTACAAAAGTTTGTTGGCTGCATGTTATAAAGATCAGCTATGGGAACAAGCAGATGAACTTTTTGAGAGCATGCGACCAAAGGGATACAAATTGGATCGCTCTTTCTATCACATAATGATGAAAATATACAGGAATTCTGGAAACCACTCTAAGGCTGAAAACTTACTTTTCCAAATGGAGGAGGATGGCATTAAGCCAACAATTGCCACAATGCACTTGCTTATGGTTTCTTATGGATCTGCTGGGCAACCACAAGAAGCAGAAAAGGTCCTAACTAGCCTGAAGAATTCTGGTCAAGAACTCAGCACGTTACCTTACTGTTCTGTTATAGATGGATATCTTAAGGTAGGTGATTATAACATGGGAATTACTAAGTTTCTCGAGATGAAGAAAGATGGTGTGGAACCAGACCATAAAATATGGACATGTTTTATTAGAGCTGCAAGTTTGTGCAAGCAAACAAATGATGCTATTCTTCTTCTTAATGCCCTAAGCGATAATGGTTTTGATCTCCCTTTAAGGCATGTGATTCAGATTAGCTTTGATATTTGTTGCTTCTGTTGATTAAATGGATTTTAATAAACTGTTGATCTTCTGACTGCAGGATTTTGAGTGGGAAAGATCAGTCAGCAATCATGGACCTAGAGAATTTACTGGAAGAATCAAAATTTCTCGGGGAAGATGCTTCCTTTAACTTTGTCAATGCAATGGAAGACCTTCTTTGGGCATTTGAACGCCGTGCAACTGCCTCATGGATATTTCAACTAGCAATCAGGAGAAATATATATCGACATGATATCTTCCGGTACTTGCTAACCAATTTTTCTTTTTCAAAAAATTATTCCAACTAGTTAGCTTTTTTGTTGTTGTTGTTGTTGTTGTTGTCCTCTCAGTATCCTAATATTCTTGTATTTCTATATGGTAAACTAGGATGGTTTTGTAGCTTCCTTTTAACATTGGGCTTGCCATTTTGATTTTGAACTATATTGTTCTCTTCAAACCTTATTGTATGAGAGGCATTTGCTATTCATTGTCTAACACTATAAAGTTGTACTTATCAAAAACATAAGAAAATTAGCAGAAAAGTATTCAATACTTGCTGAAAATGTCGAGAGAGGAGTTGAAAGATAGCTTTGTAAAGTCAAATATGAGATGCTGAATGTTCAATCAAGCAGGTTGAAGCCTGATGAGTTTTTGGTACCATTTCATTGTGATGCCTAGCCTTACATAAGAAACAATAATGAAATCGACATCAAACTCTGAAGTGCATGTTTTTAGCTAGAATTTTATTCTCTAGAGTCCAGACTCCTTCAAAGTTGTATAGACTGAAAACTGTAAACCAGTAGTCCTAATCATTGTCATCAACGGAAACCTTGAGAGATTTTATTTTATTTTTCTAATCTTGTATTCCAAATGTTTGATGGATCCATACGTAATATTTGTCTTTGTTTAATACTGGTTGGCAATCTAACGCAATCTTCCTTCTTTATCTGAGCTTGGGACCGGCCATGAGGGAATTATTCACTATTAGAGAGAAAGTTAGGCTTGCACCTATTGAGGGAAAACTTTGAGATACATGTATAAGATGGTATGGGCACGTACTTAGACATCCAATAAATGTCCTAATTAGGCGATGTGAGATCATGATAAATACGCACATTAATAGAGGAAGAGGGAGATAAAAAAAGACTTATTAGCAATAGTAAAATAAGTTAAATATAAATGATGATATAGTAAGAGATCAAGTCTAATGACATAGGAGGATCTATATAACCGACCCCACTTAGTAGGATAAAGGCTATTGTTGTTGTTAGCTTATCCTACTTTATTACCTACTGGTATTGATTTCTCACACTAAATTTACTAATATATTGATCTTGGGTAATGTTATAGAGTTGCAGAAAAAGATTGGGGTGCTGATTTCCGTAAATTGTCACCTGGTGCTGCTCTTGTTGGACTTACACTCTGGCTTGACCATATGCAGGTAAGCATTCTGATACTTCACATATATGGGCTACTTCTAACTGTACAATATAATTAAGTATCATACTATATTTGAAAGGGATTGGCACACCCTCATGCTGTTTTTAAAAAGTTTTTTAATTGAAAGATAACTACACATTATAAAGCCAAGATATAACAGTTATCATCTGACTGATTGAGACTTCAATCTACCACTGAGATGGACCACCGATGCTTCTTTGGGTGGTTTCCTTTATTAAATTAAGAAAGTGCCATCGAGAGAGAAAAAAATTGTGTTCAGTTACATTCAGGGAGGCATTTTATGAAGAAAAGTTTTTTTGTATGAATAAACTTCAATTTGAATGTTCTTGATGCAGATTTGTCAAGTGGATATTAATACTTCATGCATGAGTCATCTTTTAGGCGAAATTCTCTTTTTCATGCTTTTGATGAGATGGGAAGCTTTGAGTTATTGATCATTTTGCTTCCTGCTCTTGCAAATTTGTTCTCATTCTTTTTCTGTAGTTCTTTCATTTTTTCCCCCTTTGTACTAATAATGGTTGGTCATGGCATCTTATTATAATTTTACCTGCAGGATGCTTCATTGGAGGGTTCACCTGAGTCACCTAAGTCAGTTGTCTTGATCACTGGAACTGCAGAATACAACCTGGTTTCGTTGGAAAAAACTGTAAAAGCATATCTTTGGGAGATGGGTTCACCATTTTTGCCAAGTAGGACTCGTACTGGCATCCTGGTGGCAAAAGCCCACTCTCTTAGGATGTGGCTGAAAGATTCTTCTTTCTGTTTGGACCTTGAATTGAAAGATGGAACTTCTCTTCCAGAGACAAATTCAATGAAGCTCACGGAAGGATATTTCATGAGAGCTGGTCTCCTTCCAACCTTTAAACATATACATGAACGGTTAGGCCAAATAAGACCAAAGAAGTTTGCCAGATTGGCCTTATTGTCAGAGGATAGCAGGGAGAAGATCATGAATACTGATTTACAAGGTAGGAAGGAAAAGATGGAAAAAATGAAGGCAACAGGAATTCCTAGGGCAAGAAAATTAAACAGGTTTCAGAAGAAATATCTCAGGCGTCAACATAAATCGCCAGCAGCATTAAATTAGTGAACATTGAATAGCATGTGTACGTGCAGTGAGCATTTCAGGAATATTGGATGACTACATATCTTCCTATCAATATAAATGCATTAGAGAGCATTTGAGCAGTTAGGCATCGGATATGTTGGTAATTTCTTGATTGCTAATATTTCACCACTGCATCTAATGACTCTTTTCAGCCTTTATAGATGACAGTTCAGGAAGGAATGAGCTTGAACCAGGATGCTGGTGCTTGCTAGTCATTCCCTGGTCCTCCTGTGTGGTAAGTATAAAATTTCTTTAAGCTGTGCTAGTAAATTTGCACTATGAAAATGGATTTAAAATTACATAAAAAAAGATCCTTCTATAGAGAAGGTGAGCGTGCTATTATTCTTGTTCACCAAGATATGGTTTGTTGATGACACCCAAAATAACATATTGTTTGGTGATGTACATCAATGTTACTGGACATGGTCTTTTATTGTGGGTAAGATAACCAGTGGCATACACTAAAGATATTGTGAACCATTGTGCCTGTCAAATAATATGAATAATTCATTGCTGCTATCAATATGGTTTCTTTTGTATTTTTTTAAAAAATTATTCCTGTGTAATCTTTCGTGATGCCGCATCACTGATGTTTGATGTTGAATCTAGAAAATCCCTTATGTCAATGAATAGATTGGGATCTCATTTATTTTACTCTGCCATTTGAGATTCGTCGCTATTATCAATATGAATTGCTTTGCATCTGGATTTTTTTTAAAAAAAAAATTATTTGTAATCTTTGGTTTGTTGATGCAGTAATGCTGAGGCATGATCTTGAATCTAGCAAAACTTTTCTTATATAAAGAAATACAGTGAAACCTCATTCTTCACTAATTTGCGACTGATATCCTTGTGGGACAAAAGATTTATCTCAACAAAAAGGAGCATTTCGAGGTGCCAAAGAACAGCAGGTAATCTAAATGAAAGTCTTTTTTATCACAAAACTAGTCAATTCGCTCGAGTTCACTGGTCAAGTGATATGCTTAATAAGTTTCTGAACACTTACTGTGGTCACAAGCAGCTTATGTAGAAAAAAAAGGTAACTGCCTTATTTCTTTGCATTATGAAACGATCTAACGTTTTCCTTGTATCTACTATATTAGCCATTATTGCATGATGATCTTGTCCAAGCAATTGTGAATTCATTATATTTCAAACGTGTCGATACTGCATTTTACATCTTCAGTCTCAGGCAATTACCATTTAAATGGCTGCTAATATTTATGCTTAAGTTCTTCATTTTGCATGTTCTCAGTTAGAATGCCAAGCAGTAAAGAAAAAATAACATTATGAGTTTTTGTAGCAGGCAAAAATAATGACTATGAACATATAAGGGATTGGTGTGATCAAACAGAAATATGAAAAGCTGAAATATATTAAGATAATATGAACATAATTGACAATTACTATGAATTCAATAGTTACAACAACAATAATAATAACTAAGTCTTATTTATTTGTTTTTTTAATTCAATAGTCAGAAATTGAAGTGAGATCTTATTATATATTTTCTGTTACAGGTTGTTTCTCTATTCATTCAGCATTTGAGTGGCATTGATCTTCCAATGGAACGTTTGTGAATGAGAAAAAAAAACAATAGTGATCTCAATGTCTCATTGATAAGGGAAAGGAAAAAAAAATGTATCATTTCATTTTTCATTTTATTTTAGTGAATGGATTAATATTAATTATTTTTTTTCTTTTTTGATTGATAACTATTTTTATGTCAGTCAATAAAAAATGTACAATATTCAAAGGATGTCAGGTCTGAATAATTAATATTTGATAGATATCGAAATTCTCTCTATATTTTTTTCTATCTCTTTATTTGATGATCGTGAATGCCACGCACGGTAATTATAGTTTTATAATGATTAAGACGATTTAAATATTATAATATTATAAATATTTCTATAATTATATATATATTTTTTGATAATTTAAATATTTAATTTTTTGAATTAATTATCGATCATATGAAATTTTTTTATCGATTAGTAAAATAAATAAATAAAAGATAAATAGCGCGTTTTTTTATAATTAACTTTTCAGAATTATTTATTTTTTAAAAGAAAATAATTTATAACTATTTTTATTCGCTATCCTCATTTCATTTAGAATTGGTCAATTTTAAAAAAAAAATCGATCCATTTGGGACCGTCCGATTCGTCATCTCAACGGCCAGGATAAACTCAAATCCCTAAGATTAAAAGATCCCGCTTCCCGGCGGCGGCTGAAAGTTCGATTCGTGTCTGACCCACCCCGACTCTTTTTGTATTCCCAAATTACCCCTGGCGGGAATGGGAGCGGCCCAAACGGTGGGGGAGAAAGTTGTTATTTTGGATAATCACAGGGACAAAAGAGTCATCTAAAGATTAACCCTTGGAGCGAGCCCTTCTTCGCCGTCGCTTCCTGAACAATCTCCGTGAACCCCTTTCGTTCCTCTCCGCAATCGCAGCATCTCCCTCTCGGCTTCTTGTGGGCGAGAAAGGTGAGATCGATCATCCTCGCTCGGAAGTTTTTCTGTCTTGGTTTTTTTTTTTTTTTTACCTCGAAGACACTAATGTCTGATACGAGTGCCGTCGATCAGGTTCTTTTTCTTTGGTTGATTCAGGTTCGATTGTGTCTTTTGCTTTCATGGAGGAAATAAATGATTTTGATGGCTCGGATCAAAGAGAGCTTGTACTTAGTTCTATTTGGAATATGATTCCTGAAATGAACAAGTTTTGTGTATATATGTTTTTATTCTTTGGATCAAAGAAAGCATGTACTTGTTCTATTTAGGGTATTAATCAGCGGAAATAAACAAGTTGTTTATAAATTTTACATGTTTTGGATCGAAGAAAGCATGTACCTGTTCTATTTGGCAAGTGATTCTTGGGAAACAATCTCGCTTCATTTGTTAGTTCGCAATGTATGAATTCTTTAGCTAATATGGGAAACAAAGTAGAATTGTGATCGATTTGAAGAGAGAAATAATCCGCTTCTTGTATATTTAGAGTTAAAATCATTGCCACTCCTTTAATGACTGCGTTGGCTTGTAAATGATTCTTTAACAGGATCTTGTGCTTGTGCCATTCTAGAAAATGATGGAGTTCTAAACGGTACTCAACAATGGGTGTGGTTTTATGTGTTCAATTTAAGCGTCTCCATATTGGTATTTAACTTCTGATATTTGGCCCGTCCACTAAGTTGTTCATCTACACAGCACAATAATGTTAGATCTTTTTAGTATGAATGAATTAACTTTCAATTTTGGGCTCTCACCATTAAGCCACTAATAGGCTACATATGGTATGTGAAGAGTCTACAACTAAGCAATTCAAAATGTTAAGCTTTATGCTCCATTGTATCTCTGTAGAGCGTGTATGATCTATTGTCGATCTAAACCAAACAGTCACCGGAAAACAAAATAAAATAGTAAGTGCTTCTCTTTGAAGATGCTAAAGATTCTTTCCAGTTGGTACTTAGTTATACATGTTGTGCTCTTGTGAAGTTGCATGATCATCCATTTGGCTGAATTCTTCATTGTCATTGATGTAATTCCCTCTCAAACCATTTTTTTTATTACCAATACTTTTCCAATTGTTAGCTTACCTCATGTCTCTTTTTTCTTTGCCTGTAGCAACTGGGTTGTTTTAGAAATGTGAATGGTTGCCATTGCTGATACTTGGTGAGCTTGGTTCTCATTCATCGCCATTTTCAAAGCTTTGTCTGTTCAGCACTCTTTCACTCGTCCGAGCATGGGTGATGAAGGTGTGAAGTTGATGGGGATCAAGCAAATAGTCAGGCTGAAGGAGATGCTACATGAAATGACAATCAGTAGCCATCAGTAAAAAAGAGAAGCAACCAGCTACTGTCAGTGAGAAAGAGGATCAACCCAAAAGATCTGGTATCCATCCTGCAATCAACAAGCGCCTAAAGAATGCAATGATCCAATGTGACTCAGATGAGGAGGGTTGCCAAATCCCAGAACCCCACCTGATGTTCCTAAGGGTTATTGTCCTGTCTACATTGGACAAGGAAACCGAAGGTTTGTCATACCGATGAGTTACCTGAGCCTTCCAGTATTCAAGCTGCTGCTTGAGAAAGCTGAAGAGGAATTTGGGATTTGACCATCGAAGAAAAGGCCTCATTGATGATGGTGAGTTTGTGTTATCTACTCTTCTATTGATCTATCTAAACATAGTCTTACACATTCTTTTTACTGAGGGCAACAAAATCATGAATTCTTAGCCACACAAAATCAAGATCCACTAGACATGCATGTTTTTCTCTCCTTATTTTCATTTTGGATTTTAAATATTTTTGTTAGAATTCTCTTGCTGGACAAAAATCACAGAGAAAACACCAAAAATTACTAGAACAGAAATATAAGATTGTCTAAGTTAAAAGACAAAACATAAATATGAAGAAAATTATGTTATAAGCATTCTAAGAGATGCGTCCTAAGCATTTCTCATAACAAAACATCCTGTCAGTTAATCCACACTAACACTTTATAAATTACATGGTAATTTTGTAATACTTGGCGTCTGGTTAGTCATCATTATCTGTTTGCTGGTCAATTCTGATCTACCAAACCTTTAATAATGGGCTTTCATCCTTTTAATTTCTTGAAATCTGTCATGTTGCCAAAGTGTGTTTACTTAAAATTATATTAATCAAGATCCAAATGGGAAATCAGAATTATGGTGATCATTTCTTTAGTTATATAAAAGCTGATACTCATAATTTCCCAACTTTAACATGAAAAGCAAAGCATTAACTTCTACATGGCAACTATTTTCCCTTCTACCACCCCTCTTCATAAATGCAGCCTATTCTTTCAACTAGAAGACCCACCCTTCTAGTGTAAAATGATTTTGTCGCTACAAACAACTTTTTTTGCATGGATTTTGTCCAAACAGTTTGCACTCCAAAACAACATGATGACAATTTAATTACACACGAAACCATAGTGGAGTTATTATGTCTCATTTAGTTACAATTTTGTTTAAGAACAAGATTCTTCACTAGTGAAGAGTAAACAGAACCAAAAGACAAACTATATACCATCTTGGTGTATATTCTTAGCGTACTGATTCTTTCTTTACTTTCTTTTTACTTCTGCTGAAGGAAATCCAACAGGTCTAAAGGAGTAAACACAACCTGAACTTCGATTGCTTGTGGCAATTTTGGAGCACTGAATGTTTAAAAAAAACTTTTTTTTCCTGGGGTCCTTTTCTTGGTGGTGGATGTTGTCTTAGGAATCTGATCTCCTTAGGGTGTCTACCTTTGTTTTTGTTCTTCATTTCTCCATTTCGTTTCCCGCTTACTTTGACTGATAGTGCTAGTTTCGTGTGAGTTGCATATTATGGTCTTAACATCCTTTTGATATATATTTGATGTTTCTGTATAGCCTGTGATAGATTCTTGGATTTGTTTGCAACTTCATGGTTTGTTCTCTTAATTAGAATACTCATTCAAGTTTGAGTCCTATGGGATCATGATTAGTCTAGTTTATAATATGAAAAGTTTGGACGCAAAGTTCAATCACATGCTCCCATCACCATCAAAAAACTTTGGACACTTTGCAAAACAACAAGGAACAATCAAGCATCCTCCAATCGAGCGATCATCTTTATTTAAAGGGACATCACTTAGGACAAGCTCTTCAGGAGGTCCTGAGCTCAATGGCAACAAGAATTATTAGAAGGCTTGGCAGAATCTTTAGCATCCAACGCATCGATCTTGGAAATTAAGGAACCTACTTTAGCCCCAAGAGCGTTGGCCTTGATGTTTCGTGATCCATGTCACATGCCTAGCGGGCACGAAGGTGATGGATCTCCTTTATGCATCGCTTCCTTGTGATGCTGAGAGCTTTGAACAACTATGGATGCTTAGGAAGAACACTTCGAATTGGCAAGATTAGAAGGTTTATCAGACTTTTATGTGGTGGGACTGATGACGTCGCTAGAAGAGGCGAATAATGACTTGCAATTTGCTTTGATTCATCGCTTGTAGTACTCATCGACAACAAGTCAATATGTAATGGAAATAAAAACATACAACAAGTATAGAGACAGATTGATTTAATGTGATTTGGAGCTTTTGATTTATATTTTACAGTCTGCCGTCCTAATGATAATCCGTTAACTTTCTTTTTATCGGATACATTTCGAAAGTAAAGAAATCTTTGACAATCTTTTTTTTTTTATAAATAAATACAATTAAATATAATAGAGAAAATAAAATATAAAATAAATAATAATTTACACAAATCTTGCTTTCGTTGCTTTATAATTGCTTTGGATTGCCTCTTGAGGTCTGGAAATGTAGTAGCATTATTCTTCAAAACATTCAAGAACTGACTATTAAAATCTTCATGAAATACTTATTTTATAGTCTTTTAGGTCGGAGTTGATTCTCACATAACAATAGATAGCTAGAATCTATTAGTCGACTACTCTACTAAATTTAAATATTACACTTGCAAAATAACTCTTCCAACTCAGCTTTGACCACCAACAGTCCATTGTTATTGTTCATCAATCGATTATTGTTGCATTAGTCGAGTTGTCAACTCGATTTAGAAATCTTCTATTCGCTGTAATAGTGTCATCAGTCGAGTTCTTCACTTGGTTGATATAATAGTCGACTGTCAACTTGATTGATGTTGATGAGTCGAGTTGATCAATTGATGTTTAGACATTCTGTTTGTTGTAACAGTGCCATCAGTCAATTGCTCTACAGTAAACCCCTCAAATCTCGAATTCAGGGATTTAAGAGTTATCAGTCAATTGTTACTATTTAGCAGCTAACTGATACCTTTGATTTCAACTTTTTCAAAATTGAATTCTTACCTTATTTAGTATCTAGTTGACCTCAACCTATAAGATTTTATTTGTTTAGCATTTGGTTAACTTTGATTTGTTGGGATTTCCTTTACTTAATATTCGGTTAACTTTAACCTGTCAATATTTTACCATTGCCTAACATCCGTTAACTTTAACTTGTTAGGATTTCACCGTTTACTTAGTATCTAGTTAACCTTGACATGTTAAGATTTCATTACTATCTAGCATCCGATTAACCTTGATCTGTCAGGACTTTACCACTGTCAAACATCTGGTCCTCCTTGACCTGTTTGGACTTCCTTTATTATCATGTCTCTTGCCAAATGATTAGTTCTCCATGATTAACTTTGACTTCATTTTTCATATCAAGTGTCAAGTGTTAAAGACTCCATGATATATATAGACTTTACCTTTGTCAACTCTCTATTGGACTTTTGACTGTCAAGTATCTGATCAATCATGATTCACTTGAACTTTTCTCTTGCCAACTCCCTATTAGACTTTCAACTACCATTTGTCTGGTCAACTATGATCCACTTAGATTTTTTTCTTGCTAACTCTTTGATAGACTTTCAATCGTCAAGTGTTTGATCAATCGTGATCCACTTGGACTTCTCTACTTTCAAGTATCCAAGTAACCTTGACATATTTGACTTTTCGCTCAATCATCCTTATCCAATTCAATCTTGGTCAACCACTACAAAAATACAGGCTAATAGCGACAAACTTTTGCGGCAAAAAAATTTCGTCGCAAATTAGAGACGACATTTGCGACAAAAAACCTATTCGTCGCAAAATTGCAACAAAATTTACGATGAAAAACTTTTTATTGCCAATTTGGGATGAAGACTTATTTGTCGCAATAGTCGTCGCTAAATAGCGATGAAAAACATATTTCATCGCCAAATTGGCGACGAAAAACAGTATTCGTCGCCAAATTGGTGACGAAAACATGATTCGTCGCCAAATTGGCGACGAAAACATGATTCGGCGCTAATTTGGCGACGAAACCGTGATTCGTCGCCAAGTTGGCTGAAATGGTTCGGGTCACGGGCGTGGGACTGCGAGATTTAAGTTAGGGTATTTGGCGACGAAAATATTTTCGTGGCCAAATTCGTCGCCAATTGGCGACGAATCTGACGATGAAAATATTTTCGTCGTCAAATATCCTAATTTATCATCCGCACGCTCGATCCCCTTCTCTTCTCCTTCGCGTTTTTTCCCTTCTCTCTTCTGATTTCTCTCCGCGCGATTCCTCCGACGTTTCCCTCTCCGATTCCTCCGGCTTCGGCGACGGCAACGACGACGACAAGCTTAGGCGAGGCTGCTTGAGGGTAAGATATATATTTTCCTTATAATTTGTTGTTGTTTCTTCTATTGGGGGGGGGGGGGGGGGCTGGAAAGTGTCGGCGTGAAGGTGGCCGGCCGGTGTGGGCTCGTTGGCCGGGCGATGGCATGGCGGCGGGGTGTTGGGGTTCGCGCGCGCTGGTTGCTGGGGCTGGCCGCGCTGGGGTGGTGTGATGGGCGGTCGGCCGGCAGCTGGTGGGGTGTTGGCCGGTCGGCCGGCCGCCAGTGGGGTGTTGGCCGGCCATTGGTGTGTGCTGGCCGGCCGGTGGTGGAGTACAATGCTGGCCAGCATGAATTTTAGGGTTTAGGATTAGGTTTAGCTAGGTTAGGTTAGGGTTAGGGTTAGACTTTGTGTTTACGGTTAGGTTTAGTGGTTAGGGTTATGTTTTAGGGTTAATGATTAGGGTTAGGGTTTAGGATTAGGGTTAGTGATTGGGGTTAGGGTTAGACTTTGTATTTACGGTTAGGTTTAGTGGTTAGGGTTATGTTTTAGGGTTAGAGTTAGGGTTAAGGATTAGGGTTAGGGTTTAGGATTAGGGTTAGTGATTGGGGTTAGGGTTAGACTTTGCACTACAAGGTTAGGGTAAGAGCATTCATGAGGAACATAGGTTGGTGATACAAGGTTGCCATAGTGTCCATGGTTTCATCTTTCAGAAAGACTTATATAACTGCTGTATATAAATTTGATGTTCGGCATTGCTGTATATAAATTTGATGGTTTTCCTTAAAAGTCTTTGCAATTTTGGTCTTTGGCAGGTTTACCTTCACCTCACTTCAACTATGTCAAAAATATTGAATAATGATTACCACCTTTTCTATTTAACTACAGTGATCAGAATTACATGACATCTTTTTTTTTACAAAAAAAAATGTCATGTAATTTTCTATCATTGTAGTTAAATAGATCAAGTAATGGTCTGCCGGAGTAATGACCATTACTATCCTTCTCTTAACTCCACTACATGGCATCTTTGAGGCCACAAGCCGTGGCCAGATAAACATCAACTCATATGCATGAACTGATGGTGATGAAAGAATACAATTTTCAGCACAGATATCTCTCTAAAGCTACTTTCTTTCACATGTCAAAAGATTATATTTTGGTTGCATCAAAATTGTTTTAGCCTTTTTATACTCACTTTGTCTGGTGTATGTTTTGTTTATGAAGGGCTCGCTCCGAGTCAGCTTCCTCTTGTTCCCGATGAAGACGGTAATGCCGATGATGACGGTGGCGACGACGATTCTTCGTAGCCTAGTTGTGTATTAATTAATTTTTTTCATAATTAGTATTGCTTTAATTTTTTTAATTTATAAATATTTTATTTTTTATTGATTAATATTGTACTTTTATTTTGAACAGGGTTGATGAAACCAAGGATGGCTAAGAAGTAAGTTTTTACATTTTATACTTGTATAAAATAAAGTTATAATATTTTTGTTTTCTTATGTAGGAAAAGAAAAAAAACTACGATGAAGAAGAAAGTGATGCAGAAAGTATTATCCGAGGCCGATGTCGTGGACGATGATGCTTTTTGTTTCTTGTCATTTTGATACTTTATTATGAATGGATGTTATGTTTGGATGATGTTATGGATCGTTTGATACTTGGGAGTAATTGTTATGGTGTTATGGATACTTTTGTTATGTTTGATACTTTGGATACTTTTTATTTATTGTATATATGATGTTATGGATTGTTATGATAATTAGAATGTGTTTAAATGTTGATATGTGAGTAATTGTAATATATAGGATGTGAATTATGTGATGATTGTAATTTGGAATGTTTGTATATGTAAACAGGATCCATATTTTGAAGAAATAAATTGAAGCTGTGAATTTTTTTTTAATTTTGCGACGAATTTTGTGACGAATCGTGAATTCGTCGCAAATATATCGAAAAATAGTGTTATATCGTAATTTGGCGACGAAAAACTATTTTTCGTCGTCAATTGGCGATGAATTTTAGTTTTTCGTCGCCAATTAATTGGCGATGAATTTTAGTTTTTCGTCGCCAATTGGCGACAAAAATAAATTTTCCTCGCCAAATTGGTGACGAAAAAGTTTTCATCGCCAATTGGCGACGAAATTGTATTTTCATCGTCAAATTTTCGACGAAAACAAGATTTCATCGCTAAATTGACTGTAAAACTCCCTTCTTTGCTCGTCCACTATGGCGACGAAAGATATTTTCGTCGCCAAATTTGGCGACGAATTCTGATTTTCGTCGCTAATTTTGACGACGAATTCTGATTTTCGTCGCCAAATTGGCGACGAAATATATTTTCGTCGTCAAATTTACAACGAATTTATAATTTTTCGTCGCCGAGAGTTGCGACGAGCTATTTGCAACGAAAAAAAGTTCGTCGTAAAAAAATTTGGCGACGAAAATTTTTGATTTTTTCGTCGCCAAATTCATCGCAAAAGGCCTATATTTTTGTAGTGAACGTGATCCGAAGTTGAGTGCACCAACAATCTTCCTCTCCAACCAACTCTCATTCTTCTTTTTGACATCTCGCTCTCATCAATAATCATATTGATCAAATATCAAAATCAATTCGAATTAACTTGAGCTTAGTCACCCAAGATTGATAATCCTGGCCAATAGGCTGATTACATCAATATTATGCATTTATCTTTAACAAGTCAAGTAGTTGTTTTAGTGTAATTGCAAAGTATCCTTTATTTATTTGCTTTGCATGCAAATATTTTTGTGATTTTTTATATATCATCTGCAGATAATTAGTTCAGACCAAGTATAAAGAGATTTAATTAAGAGATCTAAATTGCACCATGAGTTTTATATATATATATATATATATATATATATATATATATATATATATATATATATATATATATATATATATATGAGCTACATCTCATCCACATCACATAATTCACACAAGTCGAATTAGTAGTGATATTTATACATTATAGACTTTGGGATATATAACCTAGAATTGATTTTTAAGAACTAAATGATTAATAAGTATGCTTTAACATGAGAATTGATGCATGATACACAATGAAACTTTAATGTTTAAGTATAACAACTAGGTTCATATATATATAGTTTAACTATATTACTATGAGTTAGTTACCCAAATAGAAATTTAAGAGATCATATTTTATACTACACAATCATGTCGCGAAGTTACATACAAGCTTGTATATACTTGTCGGTTTAACTCCGGCCATTGAACAATCAATCCATAAGCTAACCTTTATATCTTTCTGGTTGACCGGACTACCTAGTGGTCAATTCATTTAGCCCTTTTACTTCTCTAGCTAGTTATATTGTTTGACTATAACTAACTCAAGAAAAACTAAAGTGGTTCGATCGAAACCGATTGGGGTGAGTCATATATATATATATATATATTTGCCCCCACGAGCGGAATTGTGAGAATGGAAATATTGCATTTTGGTTTGGTGAAGACAACAAAATCATTTCAAAGATCGAGATTGCATCAAATAATTAATTAAAACATTGCATGTGGTGCTTTTCTTGACCTACTTACAACATCAAACCATGTGATATGTTTCCTCTTCTTTTCTTCCATCTATTTATTTGGATTATAACTAACTTCAAGCAACCAAATTAAGGGGATTAATTAATTAATTTTGGTAATTCTTTAATTAAACCCCTACCTACAAATCTTTGTTTTTTTTTTCTTTTAGCAATTTATAATTAGTCACCTTAATGGAAATTAAATCCATTAATGAAATTTGTCACTTTAACCCTATAATTAATAAACCTCATCATATGAACAAGAGTTTAGATGTGCACGAAAGTGATAAAGAAAAATTATAATCATGTCATGCTTCATTGGTAGTCATCATAGTGTGACGCTAATGTAGCTCATTGTCGATCGATATAGTAAGGATTTATTTTCATATATATTATTTTAAAAAAAGTTATGATCATGCAATTGTTTTTGCTCTTAGAACATGAAAAATGTGAAAGATGAGAAGAAAAGAAATATATGAATTAGATCTCTTAATGAGATTAATTAGTTAATTATTTTCTAGACCGATTTGAATCATTAATTTTTTTTCAAATAAACCCATGCGACCCGGTTTCTTCGCATCACATGGCTAGAACATGCATGCATGCATGCATGCTTCGGTTTAATTTATAGAAAAAGGTAGGAAACATTATATACGTCTTTTATTTTTTTTTAAAAAATATGATCGAATCAAATCAGGTTCAAGATTTTGTAGTGGAAAAGACAATGTAATAGTGTTTTTAAATGATTTTTAGTTTGCCACAAGGTTTTATGAAAGCATTCAATAGAGCCATGTTAATTCATTGAATGCGCAATTCTCTATTTATTTATTTATTTTTTAATAACCCAAATAGTATTTGTATTTTGAGCTCAACTAATCTTGGAGACGGACGACAACTGAGTGAATGAGATTCGAACCGTGAATGTTTAATTAATTTGTTGAACATTTTATCATTGCACCATACTTGAGATGCAATTTTCTATTCTTGTATGTTGTTTTTTTCTTTGCTTTATTTTGTAATTTACCAAAGAAGACAGTCAAATTTCTAAAATATTTAAAAGTTGTGTTATATTCTAAAATTTATAAAACGGTACATATACTTTTTCTAAAATATCTTCCATTCAACTTGTTCTATATCAAACTTTTGTGATATAAACCTTTAGTTAACTGATCAATCGACTAAGAGTGATTTTTGAACTCTATAGGATTAAAAAAATAAAGAAAAATAATATAGACAAACTCAAGGAAATTTTAAGAGTATAATGATACCAATTTGACATGAATTTGAAGTTATTAGAGTCATTAAACACTTTTAGTGAAAAGAGTTTAATAGCAACCATTCAACTAGAAGTCATTAAATACTTGTAGTTAGTTATGCAATTTGGATATTAAAAAAAAGTTAGTTATGCATTTTAGTAAATTACCATATTTTAAAAAATAAGTGCATTATTTCATAAATTCTAAAGCAGTTTAAAAAATAATACCTCATTTATTAATTTGAGTCCAAATTAAGCAGCTCAAAGTAAGTCATATGATATTTATTATTTTATTTTAAATATATATATGATTTATCAAAGTATAAATTATTTAAATGATGAAATGATTATTTATTAAAGAGAAATACATTAACAAAGGAAATTACACCAACTTTGAAAATTATATTAGAACTGATAGTCAATTAATTAATCATCACATTGTCCTTTTTGCAGATAAGTCCCTCGAATGAAGATAATGCTGCAACATTACCCCTTTTTTTTTTTTAATTCACACTCTCCTACTCGATCGTCGGTCGGCGTCGGTAGCTCCGCCGCCGCCTCTAATCACCGGCGTAGAATTCGACCAACTCATCCAGAGACGACTCCGGATCTGCGTTCTCCAGCATCCACAGGAGGTGTTCGAACAGCACCACTTCGCAGCCCACCACGGTGCCGCCGGTGCCGCTGGAGCGGTCGGCGAGGACTCGGAAGAGCGGGTGGCCGAGGAGCTCCTCGCTGACGAGGTACCGGCGGCGGGACTTTCCAACGTATACGGGGTGGAGTCCGGCAGGGACCTCGTCGCCGCCGCTGAACGAGGCAGAGCGCCACGCCGCCGGTGGCGGCGCCACCGGTGACTCGAAGCTCGAGGAGGTGGCTCCGCCTAAGGAGGGCGCGGCGGGGGTGAGGCGGCTGCAGGAATTCCATCGCTTGATGATGCACCTGAGCTTGCTCAGCTTCCCGTTGCTGCTCTTCGCCATGAATTCTTGCAACAGAAGACCTGTGGTTCTTCGTTTGGGATGGTGAAATATAAATACTGACAGCAATTCTTTTTTTATATAAATAATAATAACAAAAAATAATAGAAAACCATGAAAATAACACATGTTATTATTATTATTTTAACAATTCAGGTGCCCAACATTAAATCTTTCATCTAGATTTATGAAAAATATGAAACATAACTTAATTACACATTCAAAAATTAATTTTTTAACTTTCAGGGCATAGCTGAGTTGATTATGACAGAATAAACTTGTAAAAGAGGACAAGGGATTCGAATCTAGGAGAAGCCGAGCTGCAATTTCTTGATTTGCAATTCCACCTTTTTACATAGAAAAATTAATTTTTTAAGATATTCGATCCCATTTAAAATTTTAATCATTTGACTATCATATACTATAATTATCCACTAATAGATTTGATTTGATTTTGTCACAAATAAACTAGGATAAAAATAAAAGAATAAAATCCATTCCTTTAATTTGTTATTTTTCTCCTCCTTTCAAGCTAAGTAAACGCGAGGAGGTGGAAGGAAGGATCCACTCCACCTTGTGTGGGGGCCAGGAGAATGCATGCAGCATGGTGAGGGCCCACTCTGGTTTGTCTTCTTTAAAAAAAACACTTTGACCATCTCAAAACACTCACAGTGGTATAAACAGTGTGTTTTGCAACCATGAAAATATAAAATCAAACAAAGAGTTGTGAAAGTGATAGACATGCATGTGCGTGGAAGTTGGAAAATATTTTTCCTATTCACTTTTTGAAAACACTACTTTATTATATATATATAATTAACTTTATCAGAAAAGATTTTGTTTGTGTGTCTTCCAAAAGGAACTTGCCGGTACAGAGCTGTTATTGCAGGAGTTGGGGTTTTGTTGGAGTTGCATGGCGCCATTGAAACATGGCTTGAAGCTGTCCTACATCTCTGCATGTTCTAACAACCACTGGCACTGAGATCAGATTAAAACAAGATCGATCGATCGAGTTCATATTATATTCACTGGCAACTGGATAAAGCGAAGTGTTATTTAATTTTGTTTGAGCAAATTAAACTTTGAACTCTCACAGAGTGAGTAGTGAATGGATAGCTAGCCCACAGTCTATCCTGAAGGCTAAGCTTTGTTGAGTTATTGTTTGTTGGGACCTCACTGCTCTGGAACCTCCATGCACGTACCTCCATGCAACTACAAGTATCTAGCTAGCTAGCTAGGGCAGCAGAGTACCACAATGTACTAATTAATTCACTGGTTCTCATCTCCATCCATGCCATGCAGCCATTGCCATCCATGCCATTGCCATTGCCATTGCCATCCCACTTGCCTCGTACTTCACTGTCCCTTTCTCTTCTCCACCATGAGCTAGCTAGCTTAGCTACAGCTGATCTGTGAAATTGCAGCAGAACAATTGACTGATGCATGCATGAACGATGCTGCAGTAAATGCCTGGTTTTAGCTTCTTGTGCCTGCCATTTCTACTGTATCGAATTGATCGGCTTCATCTTAAGTCAATGAATAAGTCTGTTGAATGGTAGGTATGAGGGATCAGATAGCACGTGGCAGAGGGACAAAGCTACTAGTATAGCTTCTAGGGTTGAGGTACGTACGATCCTTGGCCTGAATTAAGGTGCTGGTGACTACGTGCCAAGTCATATTGAATGCTGTGAACTAACTACTTCAGAATGTCTTTGGAGAATAGAATAGAAGAAGCTGGCTTGGCTTCCTTATCGCAGTTAATTTGATCAGTTAATGAAATAGTTCATTGCATGATCATGTGTTGTTGCATTGGGAGACAGAAACATTGATGCATGCATGCTTGACACGTTGAGATCATTAATTTTTGGACAGTCAAGTCTTTAACTAGCCACAAATAACGTAACCCTTTAGCTGGAAACTCAATTCAACCCTCGTTGGAGTGAAGTTTTGTAGTTGAACGGATGATCGACAAAAGCATTGACATGATTTTAGAGATTAGTTAGAGGTAGAAATGAGCCTAAAAGTATACATTTTTTTCTGCAAAAAAAAAAAAAAGAGAGAGAGAGAGAGAGATTATGTGATTGATAATTGTTTAAATTTCTTTCCAAATTATGTTATGGGCCGGGCTGTCCAATGGACCAAACGAGCTCGTCAGCCCAAGTATGAGCTTAGTTACCAAAAAAGAAAAATTATTTAAATAGTGGGGCATTCCGAGAATTGAACTCGGGACCTCTCGCACCCTAAGCGAGAATCATACCACTAGACCAAATGCCCTCTGATACTTTTTTTCTTATTTGGATTATCATGGTGACTAGGAAGAATGGACAAAAAAAAAAGAGGAAAAAATAATTGCACAAACCAAAAAGTAGTTGGTGATCAAAGTGATGAGAAAATCCATTCCTACCATCGATGGCGACAAGAAGCCCAATCGCTTCTGGTTTAATTATAATAAAAGATGGAATCCTCCGTTTAGCGGTCATGTACGGTTATAGCTGTCAATTTAGGTCAGGCCTACCGGGTTAGCCCGCCTCACAAAGTAATTTAGGTAGATTGAGTTAAAATTTTATTAACCCATTTTAAGATGGATTCAAATGGATTGGCTCGCTTAGGCCGACAACCCGCATGGATTGACCCGCGACAGGCTTGAGTTGGCTCGCGGGTTGAGAAAGTTTATTTATTTATTTTAAATTTTAAAATTAAAATAGAAAATTTAATGAATGAGTGAGTTTGATCCATTTAAATTATAATTTAAATTTAAAAATTCTAATTTAATCCATTTAAATTATAATTCAAACTTAAAATTTTTAATATTTTATTATTTTTTAGTATGCCCGTGGGTTGATCCGTCTAACCCGCGGTCCGCCTTGAGTTGGATTGGGTTAGAGATTTCCGAATCCGCCAAGTTAGTGGGTTGACCCGCCCCCGCTCTGCCATATGATGGGTCCGCCATGGGTTGGCCCGCCCTGTCATGGATTGATCCGTTTGACAGCTCTATACACGGTTGATTCCATAATTATCTGTGAGAAGGTAAATCGAGAAATTGTAGTTGACTACTGTGGAGGAGGATATTTTTCTCGACTTCATCAAGATTCGACCCTTGTCCATTGTAGCAATATCTACCTCACAGTAGTCAATTCAATTTTACTCCGAGATTCGATTCTTGCCCATTGCTTCTAGCCAAAGACCATATGACATTAAGGGAGTGTTGAAAATTATAATGTAATTATATCAACTCAAATGCTACATAAAAAAATGATAAATCCCAGTTAGCCTCATTGACTATCTTTAGGGTGATCGGCCCGGTCCCATGAAAGTTTCCCACCGGCCACCAAGATAAATCAGGAAGAACTCAAATGCTACATAGAACAAATATAACATAGATTGATGCAACTCTATCATTACTCTATCATTCATTCAGTACCAACTCAGATTATAATTGGGGACTAGAATAAGTATAACATAGAATATAGGATCTCAACCCTTTTTATACGTTAATAGCATACACAACTTATTCTTCATTATAAATTTTTTCTAAAAAACCTAAATAAATTTATCTAAAAACTAAATTACCTCTTTTTAAAAAATCTACTAAATTATATTTTCCTATATTTTATAAAAAATATATATAATAATAATTTATTGAATCTTGTAATACTCCCTCTCTCACTCGAGCCGGTGAATAAAAGTTTTCTATTATTTTCCACTTATTCTCAGACATACAAGGATATAATTTGAATTAAAATTACAAATCGAAATCAATTTATTTGTTAAGATGACTTGAGCTGATGATCTTAAACTGTCAAACTGAGCTAGTGAGATCGAGTTGTTGGGTTGTTTGAGTTACCGCGTTTCGAGCCGATCGTGTAACTCTCTGCTAGTCTACCAAGTGAACTTACCTGAGTTCGAGTGGGATGTTGTTGGCCGAATACTGAGTGCTCCCAAGTGATATGTCGAGTGCTCCTGAGTGCCACAAGGCTCGAGAGTCCTAAGTGCTTCCCGAGCTCGAGTAGGAAGCCAATTGCTACTAGAGTAGGTTGTGTTGCCTGACATTGAGTCGGTCAAGTCCGAATGGGTCGCCATTGCTTGAGTACCAAGTGCTTGAGAGAGGAGTCCGACTAGTCAGGAAGTAAGGCCGAGTACTCAGGAAGTAACCCTAAATCCGAGAGACTTAGTCATGAGTGCTTTTTGAGTCCGAGTGGGAAATCGAGTGCCAAATCAGAAAGCTGCATGCTCGATGTCGAGTTCGAGTGATAAATTGAGATGTGAAGGCCTACATTTGACACAGACTTCTTAAAACATATTTGTCCCCTCCAGCGGTGCTTCGGGATCACGCTAGATGTCTGTTTCACATACTACAATGATACAACTACACACACAACCAAGAACTGATTATTCATGGTGAACCAAGCTAGTACCCAAGTGCTCACCACCAAGCTAGTACCCAAGTGCTATCAAGAAAGAAAATGAGGGAACAAAAGTGGAAGGCTTCTACGTCTATTTTTTTTACAAACTTTTATTTTCCTTCCTTGGCTTAGAAAATCCTTTAGGTTACTACTCCATCTAAATTTTCTCTTCTAATCCTCATTTAGAAAAATTATTTTTACATCCATTTGATGTATTCTCAAATTCCATAGAACGATAATAGTCAATAACACTCTAATGGAAGTTATATATTCTTGATATTGAAGAATATGTATCAAAGTAATCAATACTTTGACGTTATTGGTAATCTTTAATTATCAATCTAGCCTTATACTTATCAATTGTGTTATTTAATTTTATTTTTTTCTTCAAACTCCACTTGCAACCCAATGGTTTACTCTCTAAAGGAAGATCTAAAAGTTCTCAAGTGTGGTTTTGCAAGATAGAGTAAATTTTATTAGTGCAATCAACCTCCAGAGTTTTGATGTTTGACAACATACTTGTGTTTGGTCAAGATTGACCAGATGTTTGAAAATGAGTAAGTAAGAAGTCCAAGAAAGTCAATGTTGACCTGATTGATCAGGTGCTTGACAGTCAAGAAAAAGTCAGGGTGGACCTAGGCAAAGGGAAAGTCTAGTTAGATCAAGGTTGACTTGATGACTAACAAAGGAAAGTCTAAGAAAGTCAAAGGTGACTCAATGCTTGATAAGGGTAAAATCCAAGGAGGTTAAGATTGATTGGGTATCTAAAAAAGAGAAAATCCAAGAAGGTCAAGGATGACCAGATGTCTACAAGTAGTAAGTTTAAGTAGGTGAATGTGACTGGATGCTTGACAAAGAGAAAAGTTTAGGGGAGTGAACTCTACGTAGTGAGAAGACTCATAGTAGTAAACTCTAAGTAAAAAAAAATCTTAGGGGAGTGAACCCTAGGTAGTACAAGAAGTCTTAAAGGAGTGGACTCCAAGTAAGATGACTAAGACTTGTTTTGTTGTTTGGTTGTATGCTTATTTTGTAGAAACTTGGAGCTAGAAGTAAGATGGAGAGCAGACGAACATAGTCAAATAACTAAGTTCGGAGTGAACTATACTTAGATTCGATTCAAACTAGACTCGAATTGATCCGGTTGATCAGTGGCTGGTTTGATCGACCGGATGTGTCTGGGCAGCCATACCGAGTCTGAGTCTAGTTGAGGTGACTAATCTGGTTAAGTTGATCGAAAAGTTTCAGTCAATCGAAAAATCTGATAATGACGAGATCGCGAGGCTCGATCATCATGAAGGGCTCGGTTTTGGATCATGTTTGACCAAAGTTCTATCAACTAAATAGACATTTTAGGTCGATCAAAAAAGTCTATAAAAGAGATTCGAAGCAGAGACTCAGGATTATCAATCTATATTCAGTTCTCCTGCTTTGAGGTTGGTTATTGTTGTAGGTTATTAAATTGTGTGGCTTTGAGGTAAAATTCGACAACTTTAAAATTATGTCAAATATTTGGTTGTGATTATTTGAGTTGCGATAATATTGAGCGATAATATTTATGAATTTTTAAATTTAGATTTTTAGCCTAAAAATTTATTGTTGAGAATTTTGGAAAAATAATCCACTGGTTGTAATATTTGAGAATTATTGATATTACAATTATTATTGGAGTTGTATAACGATTTTCTGATTAGAAATAATCAATAATTGTGAAATTTAAAAAACAATTCTTTATTGAGATTTTTTAGATTATTAGATTTTTCTAGTTAGGTAATTTCTCTATTTATTTATTTTAATATAAGAAACTATGGAACGAAGAAAAGAAAAATTATCAACTCATTTTTTAAATTAAAAAAGCAAATAAGTCAGGAGCATTCTTCATCCTATATTGATATCTCAAATTTTAATGATTAATAACAAATCTCCTAGGATTGATGTTGATGTCAGTTCTCTTGAACTTGATCTGACATTACATTCTCCAGTATGAAAATATCTTGTTGATCAAAGAAATGAAATTAGACGAGCTTATATTAAGATGAGGGCATATCAATCTATTAATTAAGAATGAGTATCTACTAATCAAATTCAAAAGTTGAAATAGACAATTCCAAAGTTTTTGATTTAAGAAATTTACGTAGTTAGAGTACTCTCCTTCGAAAGATGCTATATTTTGCTTTCCATGCTTCTTGTTTGAATATAAACATCATCGTAATCCTATATTTACGAATGGATTCAAATATTAGAGACGAGTTAATGATGGGGATAGATGTATATAGAATGTAATACTTTACCACATAACAATGTTGTAGAATATCGTGATAATTTAATTAATATACCTTGTCTTATTGACAAAGTGATAAATGCATAATTCTTCAAAAGAAAGAATTTTGAGAGCATGATGAATTTTCATTTGATGATAAAATTTATGAAAAAATGAATGAGAGTATTGGGGACATCGTCTTAGAGTAAGCTCCAAAAAATACAAAGTATACTTTACCAGATATTCAGAAAGATGTCTTGAATATTCTTGTCAACCAAGAGAAAATCAAGATTCATAAAGAAATCGAGGATGCAAAATTCTATATTTTAGTTGATAAAGTAAGAAATATATCTAACAAGGAGCAAATGACTATTATATTAAGATTTGTAGATATGGATAACTTTTTACAAGAGTGATTCTTTGCCATTGTACATGTGATTTATACAACGGCTGCAACATTTAAGAAAGAAATATCTGATGCTCTTAGTCATTATAACTTGCATATCCACAACATGCAGGGACAAGGATATGATGTTGCTAGCAATATGTGTGGCTCTTGGAATGGATTACATGCTCTTTTCTTAAAAGATTATTCATATGCATATTATGTATATTATTTCGCTCATCAACTTTAACTAGCATTAACTATAGTTGCTGAAAAAGATATATCCATTTGGTTATTTTTTTTTCAAAATTGAATTTCATTTGTAATCTCATTAACACATCTCCTAAGCGTCATGAGGATTGAAGTTACGCATATGGTAGCTATTGGTGAGCGTGATACTGATAGAGGATGTAATCAAATTGAAAATTTACTACAGTTTGGAAAGACTCATAAGAGTTCTAATTTTGATTCAATTTGTAGCATGATTAATATGTATATATAACTCTATGATTACTATGTTAGAAAATATGGTGGATGATAGATCTTTTAACTCCATCTATGGTGAAATTAATAGTTTATTAATTACAATGAAGTCTTTTTATTTCATATTCATATTATACAAAAGATAACGTAGATAACAAATCTACTTTGTCAAGTATTACAAAAGAAATCTCTAGATATTTTAAATGAAATAAATTATGTTTCAAGAAGTTTGTTCTAAGTATGATATTGAGATATCTCACATAAAAATTTATTATAAATCTGTTAGAGATTATTTTTTTTGTCAATAAAATAATTTAATCATAGTTGAGCATCACTATTAATTTATAATAATAGATTTTTAAATTAAAAATTTTAATAGTAAATTCAAAGAAGAGCAAGTATTGCATCCAGAGATTAGTCGTATGGTCCCAATTATCCATTCAAACGATTAGATAGAGAGAAAAAGTCTGTTCGCTTGGCTTCCTCATGCCACCGTTAGACCTAACGGACGATAGGTGAACCCTTCGCGGCCACGTCGTACCCTTCATGGTCACTCCTCTCCAGCTGAGACGGCTGTGCGATACCGGACAGCCGTTGCGTTAGCTACAAGCGTGATGCTACCACGTGCTTGTTTGACTTCGTACAAGTCTTCAAAAGCCACGGGAGTGGAAAAATTTGTGTTTTATTACGGACAGCCGATCCGCAGGTCCTCTTTTCTCCGCACAAATATTTGTGGCTGCCGTCCGCTGCGCACTCGAAATCCCAGCCCCCAATTTAACGGCATGCCTCTTTCCGTCTCCTCTGCCAATCTCCTCCATGGCACTCCGCCAAATCTACCAGCACCACGACGTCGGCCTCCACTCCTCTTCCTCCGGCTTCGTCGGTGCCCCCGTCCCCCGCCTCTTCAAGCTCTCCCCCCGGCCGCTGCCGCTGCCGCGCCCGCCCAGGTGCGAGCTTGCTGGCGGCGGCGGAAGCGAAGAGGAGAGAAGGAAGGATGCGGACAAGGGGCGGAGGAAGGAGGGAGTGACTCTCGACGACGTCAATCCGGTGGGGCTCGGCCGCCGGTCGAGGCAGATCTTCGATGAGGTATGGCGCAAGTTCTCGGGACTCGGCCAGATCTCCCGATCCCGCACCGACGAGGACGATAGCATCCTCCTCATTCGTGGTCCCATGTGCGAGTTCACTGTACCTGAGGCGCAGGACACCACCGTCCTTGTCGTCGGCGCCACCAGCCGCATCGGCCGGATTGTTGTCCGGAAGCTCATGCTCCGGGGCTACAAGGTGAAGGTACGATAGGAAGGTTTCCAGGTTATATGTGAGTTTGTGTGCTTTAACTCAATGCATGACAATGTTTTGAACTATGCCAAAGGGAAATGCCCGAATGAGTTTCGTCTTCTTTTTTATGCATTAAAACTTTTAAATTAAAAACATAGACAGATGTTTGAGTATCTCCAACGTGGTTTTATCATGTTGAAATTGCATATTGAATATGTATATTAGCTAAAAAAAAATTGAGCTGTCTAAAAACTCGGCATAATTTATCATCAACAGAGCCTCAACTAAACATATAATCGATATTGGAATTCTCTCAACTTTGTATCTTTGAGGTTTCAGTTGCGCATAAACTTTTTAAGTTAGATAGATGTCTCTTTTAACTGCTAGGAGTAAATCAGTTTTTATTTGACTTGCCCTCTGTGATAGTGCTGTAAAAAATTCTAGTTTAAATCTTGACCAGGCTTTAGTAAGAAAAGCTGATCCAGAAGTTATAAATATGCTTCCAAGATCTGTATCAATTATAGTTGGCGATGTGGGCGAACCTTCAACACTGCAAGCTGCTGTCCAAGGTTGTAACAAAATAATCTACTGTGCAACTGCACGCTCTACTATTACCGGGGACTTGAACAGAGTTGACTACCAAGGAGTTTGCAATGCCACAAAAGCTTTTCAGGTTTTTCCCCTTTACTCTTTACTTCTTTTTTATGTGTTTTTGGGGATGGGAGTAAGTTTTTGCGAGTTATCTATATTTGATAAAGTGTACTTCATGTTTAATTTAAAGATAGAACAGTGTAGGCTTTAGTTATTAAAATTTCCTATATTTATGCAGGATTATAGCAATCAGCTAGCGCAGCTGAGAGCTGGTAAGAGTAGCAAAAGCAAACTCTTGCTTGCTAAGTTTAAATCTGCCGACTCATTAGAGGGTTGGGAAGTTCGAAAAGGAACCTACTTTCAGGATGTAGTTGCAGCCAAATATGATGGAGGAATGGATGCAAAGTTTGAATTCACAGAGACTGGCGATGCTATCTTTTCCGGTAATGCTTGTGATAATCTCTTTTCCTTATTCTTGTAAACACCTTACCCTTTATATATGCTTGTGTGTGTGTGTGTGCGCGCACGCGGGACCTTGCCTTCCATATCCTCAATCCTCAAAAAAATATAATTAACTTTTAATATTAATGATACCTGTAACAAGAATAATAGCATGATATGCAATAGGTATAACATGAATGCAGTCACATATCTTAATTTATTTAGATCGGTTCTACTAAGGTTGATTGGCTAACAACTTAGCCTAAAAGTTTGATAAACAAAATTGGGCCAATTTATGTATTTATGCCCTGAGTACTCTCAATCTATGTACAAGTAGGAATACTTCAGTCGATTGACCTAACTCAATGCATGAATTGATAGGGTAATATTTCTTAACACAGGTGGGATTTAAGCCCTATATCACCTGCTTGCTATCCTGTTATAGTTGATTGACTAACCACATCTTAAAAGTTCGAGATTTTAGGAAAGAGTTCAATTTACATATTTATATCTTTAAATAGGTTCAATCATATGATAGTTTATAGTATTCTCTCTAAATTATTTCCCTCTGCAGGATATGTTTTTACTCGAGGAGGTTATGTTGAACTTTCAAAAAAACTTTCCCTTCCATTGGGCTCCACTCTTGACAGGTTTTGAATGCTTTCTCCAGTTAATCATTTGATCAATATGCTGTAAATTGATGATATAGGTTGATCTAAAATTTAATGTGCACTTAGAAGTCTAGCATTATTTGGTCAGGTATGATGGTTTGCTATTATCTGTCGGTGGCAATGGAAGGTCATATATTCTGATACTTGAGACTGGTCCACTGGCTGATACTTCTCAAAGCAAATTATATTATGCTCGAATAAACACAAAAGTGGGCTTCTGTAGGGTGAGGATAAAGCTTAACTTTTCATTTCTTTGTTATTTTTTTCTATTAGTTCTGCATTATCGGGGCTCCAAAAGTTTGAAAGTGTGTCCCATTACTTTGTAGGTAAGAGTACCATTTTCATCTTTTCGTCCTGTGAAACCAGATGATCCTCCATTAGACCCCTTCCTTGTGCATACATTGACAATTCGTTTTGAACCAAGAAGACAGGTTTTCCTTCATTACACTTTGAATTAGGATAGAGTCATTTGTTATTCCATTTTTATGAATTTATCTAATGAACATATAATGAGTTGTTTCTTGCAGAGATCTGTTGAAGCACCTGTGGCTAATAAACAGCAAGATCCCCGAAGCTTCAAATTGATCATGGAGTACATAAAAGCCTTACCTGTGAGTGTCTGCATCAGTTCAATATATTCCCATCATTAATGCCCTGTTTACTCCGAGATGTGGATGTTAGAAAGGATGGATTGCACTAAGAGTTGAAATGCTTTTCTTTGTTTACCTATTGAAAAAATAATAGGATGGATTCTAAATTCATCCATGGATTGATTTTGGCCTGGTTTCTCATCCATCCAAAATTGGCAGAATGAACTTTTCGCTCTCTCTAAAAAAATACATCTACGAGACAATGAATCCCGATCCCGAGTGACCATAAACTCGCAGTGTCATGCCATCAACTCACGGTATCTCCACAAGGCTGCAACCTCATAGTGAGGCCGTGACCTCACGGTGTCACGGTGACGCTGCAAACTGGAGTTTGTGGTGTCACCATGAGTTTGCCGTTCTCATGGATGGACAGTTGTGGCTGTGATTCCTTTCCCTCGTTCTCTTTGGTGATTTTTTTCTTTCCTCCACCTTTCTCTTCCCTTTTCTTAATGGATTGCTTTCCCTCCACCTGTGCATCGGGTAAAAAGAGGACAAGACTGCATTACTTAGTTTGAACAATGGAATTTTATCATATCTGAGCTATGAACTCAGAAATGTGGATTTATTGTGTTGGCTGCATGTAAAGAGGATTTTTAAATCTCTCACTCTACAACCCAGTATACTCAAAATATATCAGTTTGGGAGGATAAAGGAGGTGGACCACTCAACTTTGAGCAGATATCAGTATGACAATACAGTATCATACTGTACTAGCATTCCAGGACACTTTAAATTTTGTTACCCGTTTTAATGATTTTTATTCTTGGTTCCATTGGTATGGTATGGTATGGTACCAATCCGATGATGCCCTGAGATTCCTTCCTCTCAAGATTTTAAATGTTTCATATAAATGCTATTGAAGATATTTGACTCAATATTATGGGGAAAAAACATCTGCATTTGATGCTCATGCACCACAGCATAACTAATATGAAATTTTCTTGTTTATAAGGAACCAAAAGTAAAATGGTAATATCCACATAAACTGACAGTGCATATTTTTTTGTCTTTGTTCTTCTGATTAATTGCAATATTCCCCATCTCTTTATTTTCCAACTTTCTCTTTTCTTTTCTTGTTAGTTGGTATACTTCTCTTCCATTAGTCTATTCATTATCTTCTGCTTGATGAGATTAAATTCCCCATAGAAAATCATCTCTTTTTTATGTAATGCTGATTCTTGGTTATTGTTGTATATATGCAGACTGGCACCGAAACTGACTTTATATTGGTTTCATGCACTGGATCTGGAATTGAATCAAACAGAAGGGATCAGGTCCTTAAAGCCAAAAAGGTTCATCTTGGGCCCTAACCTATACGCTCTACTAGTCTATCTGCAGTGTTTATTCCTTCTGTAGCTAGTTCAAAATTTTCCTTTCTAGGCCGGTGAGGATGCACTAAGAAGATCAGGCCTTGGATACACAATCATTCGCCCTGGTCCTCTGAAGGTATATCATCAATAAGTCAATAACGGGTGCTCATACTCTTCTTCTTGTCATTTATGAAATAGTGCAACCTGCCCTGTCACTCGAATCTAGACCAGTTTTCATTCTTTGAAACAATAAAGTTTATTGTTTTAGATCATTCACCATAATAATTGTGAAGCGATATGACTTTTGAAATGCTGCATGACTATAGGCATGAAATTTCAGAGATGGATACATAAATGCCTAAGCAGCTTATTGTAAAACACCAAGCAACTGTCTTCCAATTAATTTTAAACCTTGCCTTCCAGGAAGAACCTGGTGGGCAGCGGGCACTGATATTCGATCAAGGGAATAGGATCTCTCAGGTACTATCAATATGCCACTGAATTTATAAATCCCCTAATATCATGGCCATTATAAATCCCCTAATATCAACTTGTAGGCCATCAGCTGTGCTGATGTAGCAGATATATGTGTTAAGGCGCTACATGATTCAACAGCAAGAAACAAGAGTTTTGATGTAAGTCCTTTATTACCTTTTCTCAAAAATAAGTTATCGGTATCTATACCTTTAGTTGAATCGAGTCATTACCTCGATATACAGGTGTGCTACGAATTTGTAGCTGAGCAGGGAAACGAGCTTTATGAGTTGGTAAGAATCAAACCTTCTGTTCTAACTGGTAATTTGATGAAGCAAATTGAGTTTATCATTAACTACCTATGCAGGTGGCGCACTTGCCTGACAAAGCTAATAACTATCTAACTCCAGCCTTGTCTGTTCTAGAGAAAAATTCTTGATGTCGCACCCGCAATGTCGCTTCTTCTGTTGTAAATCTACACGAATTTTTCTCTTTTTCTTTTCTCTCATTTCTCATAATATTTACTCTGTAAATCTTTAGTTTGATGTAAATGTATTCCTGCACTGATCGACTGATGACAGAATGGCATCATTTTTGTCTCTACAAAGTGTCTAACCAATCTATTTTATTGTTCAAACTCTGCAATCTGTATCTGCCAGTGCTACTGTAAATTATTCTACTGATACATGAGAAAATAAACACTTGTGTTTGTTGGTAATGGGAGTAGTGGGAAATGTGAGCAGTTATCAAAATTGCCTATTTGTCTTGTGACTTATCTCACTACTCTCTCTTATTTATAAAGTATGCGTCCAAATTTCGGAGAAATGCGATAGAATTTTTTTGGAAGCTGTGTGTCTTATGGAAACGGTTAACTAATATTAATAATAAAGTTTGACATGCTAGATTATGATATATTAGACAAGAACGAATGAATAGATTAATTAAAGAGAATCTATTAGGCACTCATGCTAAGATAAACTTGTCTGTGTATAAGCATTGTCTTGTTAGAAAATTAATTAGGAAACTATTTGGTAAGACTACCAGAGCTGAATCACCATTGCAATTAATTCATTCAGATATTTGTGGTACGATGAATGTGAAGGCTAGACATAGAGCTTCCTATTTCATTACATTTATTGACGACTTCACACGTTTTAGTCATGTGTATTTAATTTCTCATAAATATGAAGTATTAGATTGCTTTAAACGTTATATGAACGAAGTTGAGAATCAATTGGATCGTAAGGTTAAAACCTTATGCATTAATCGTGGAGGTGAGTGTTTGTCTGATCAGTTCAAGGCGATATGTAATGATAAAGAAATTATTAGATAGTTAACAATTCCAGAAACTCCACAGCAAAATAAGGTTGTTGAATGAAGAAATCGAACTCTTCTGGATATGGTTAGGTCTATAATGACTCAAGCTAATTTTTCAATTTCTTATTGGAGAGATGCTTTATTAGCAGCAACCTATATACTTAACCGAGTATCTTCTAAATCTATTCTTTCTACACCTTATGAATGTTGGACAAGCAGAAAATCAGATTTGAGTAATCTGAGACTTTGGGGGTCAGCTACCTATGTTCATGATCGTACTCACAAATATGAAAAATTAGGACCTAGGGGTATGAAGTGTATCTTTATAAGATATTCTGAAGCCTCCAAAGGTTATGTTGAAACTGAGTTCCCAGCTTGAGGTGATGTTGACAAAACTATTCCACTATTTGAGGAGGATGCTACTTTGTCAATGATAGAGGTATCACAAGGGATGCCTGAAACTAGTCAATCCAGTGGGAGTGATTTGTCAATTAATAAGATGATTTCTCAACAGTTCAACATAAGAAGAAGTAGTCGTAAGATTATTCCTCGAAAAAAGTTTGATATTGAGAATGAGACATTAATGATTCTTCCAATTGGTGATGAAGAACCTCAAACTATTGTGGAAGCATTGAGATACTCAGTTAGAGAAAAATAGAAAGTTGCAATGGATGAAGAAATGAGGTCAATGGAAAAGAATCAAGTTTGGAAATTAGTCGATCTTCCTCCAAGCCAAAGTGCTATTGGAAATAAATGGATTCTCAAAATTAAAAGGAAAGTAATTGATCGATTAATAGATACAAAGCTCGTCTTGTTGCAAAAGGATATACCCAACAAAAGGGTATTGATTTTGAAGAGATATTTTTTTCCGTTGTGAAATTTGTGTCAATACAAGTCATTTTAGTTATTGTAGTAAAATTTGACTTGGAATTACATCATATGGATGTAAAAATAACTTTCCTTAATGGTGAGCTTGACGAGGAAATTTATATGGCACAGCCAGAAGGTTATATTGTTGTAGGCCAAGAGAATAAAGTGTGTAGACTTAAAAAGTCTATATATGGTTTAAAACAAACGTCAAGACAATGAAACATAAGATTTAATAAAGTCATTTTATCTTATGATTTCGAAATGATCAATGAAGATCATTGTATTTTCTTGAAAAAGAAAAAAGGAAAGTTTGTCATTTTATTATTATATGTTGATGATATGCTAATAGCTGGAAATGACATAAAGTTTGTGATAGAAGTCAAAATGTGACTTTCATCATAATTTGACATAATAGATATGAGAGAAGCTGAGGTACATCTTAGAAGTGAAGATCATAAGAAATCGATCAAAAAGACTTTTGGGTTTGTCTTAAGAGACTTATATCACTAAGATGTTATACCATTTCAGCATGTTTTCTAATTGTATGTCTAACATTGAACAGACACATATAGCAAAAGGTATTGTTCTGGAATATGTGTCCTAAGACTCTAGAAGAAATAGCCAAGATGAAGAAACAATCATATGTCAGTGTCATTGGTAGTTTAATGTACACTATGTTATGTACATATCCTGATATTAGCAATGTTGTTGGCTTAGTTAGCCGTTTTCAATCAAATCTAGAATTAAGACACTGGAAAGCGGTGAAGAGGATATTCAAATATCTTAAAGGGACAACAGATTATTGTCTTTGTTTTCAAGGATCTAATATGAGCTTGAAAGACTATACAGATACAGATTGGGTAGGAAACATTGATGACAGAAAATCCACATTTAGCTATACATTCTTGCTAAATGGTCGCGTCATCTCATAGAACAGTAAGAACAGGTTTGTGTAGCGCTGTCGACAATGTAAGCTGAGTACATGACTTGTTCAGCGACTGTGCAAAAAGCCGTCTGATTAAGAAGGTTCCTGAAGCATCTGAAGATTGCTGAGGATAGTGGGAGTCCTATTACAGTGTACTATGACAATCAAACTGCGATAGCTTTTTCTAAGGATCTCAAATATCACAGCAAAGGTAAGCACATAGCTATAAAATATAACTTTATAAGGGATATAATTGTTGAAAAAAAGATAATTCTTGAGTATATCCCTACATGTGCTATGCTTGCAGATTCTTTTACTAAGCCATTGACTAGAGTCATTTCAAGGACATATGAAGCCTTTGAGACTTCGGAGAATGTAACATGTTGTAAGACAATCAAATATGGTAAGATGATTACTTATGAAATGTCATGATCTATTCAGTGTATATGTCTTTGTGACATTTGGATAAAGTTTCGATGAGCATGTTGGTAGGTTGAGATTGGTCTTCTTACATAGACAATCATATCTATTTGTTAAGTATAAATAGAGGTAAGACTATTACTTATGGGACAACTAACGAAGCTGTGAATGGTGGCATACTTATAAGTTGAAGTCGCCTTGATAGTTGTATCAAGATGAGATCATTTGTAAATTAATAATGATCGAAGTAAATGAATTCACCATTTACTAAATTTGCAAGAAACCAGATTAGAATTCATGAGTTGAATTTAGGATTAGGCATTGAGAATGTCTAGATCGAAATCTGTACGATGTTTAAGAATAACATGCACTCTTTATTAGTAAAGAGAACAACTCATAACATGTGATTCATACCACATGTGCAATAGCGACAATAAAGGTAGTAGAAGAATAGATCTCTGCTTCTCTACTATGTGAGACCGATTATAAGTTAATCTCAATTTTACAATAAATGACTATTTAATTAGCTATCTTTTTAAAGTTCTAATCAAGGTCTGCTACTTTAACATGTATCCTATTGACTATGTATGATTCGGTCTGTGGAACATGATTAGGAAAGCGATTGATTGAAATGAATAGATTTTAGCTAAAAAGAAAGATTAAAATAGATTTACATCTTTGACATTTATTCACTAGTCAACCAATTACATTTTTATTCAGTACATAAAATATAATTGTGAATAATTGTATTGAATAAAGATATTGTGAACATGCTCTTGACATAATAGTCATTATGAAGGATTATAGATATTAATATTGATGTAAATGATTTAATCTAGGGTATATGCAAGATGTTAATGTCTTCAATTTGTTTGGAAGAACGACTATGTAAAGTATAACAACTTTCTTAGCATTAATCGCTCAGAATACTTGCTGTCGCACGAACTATTTTTCCTGATGTATGAATTAGATGTTCTATTTAGTCATTATGACTAATTAGTCTTTGTGGCTATATGATCTTTGTGGTTTGATTTGGACGAGTGAGAGATGTTGGTAATGAGAGTAGTGGGAAGCGTAAGCAGTTATCAAAACTGTCCACTTGTCTCGTGACTTATCTCACTACTCTCTCTCTTCTTTATAAAGTATGCGTCCAAGTTTTGGAAAGATACGATAGAATTTTTCCAGAAACTATGCATCTTATGAAAATCTCTCCAGAGGAGGAACATACCTTGCTGATAGGAATTTGGTCCATGAATAGTTAAGGATTGTTCGATTCGTAAAGTCCTTCCTACGACAAGTAAGAAGAACAAGATCGATAAAGAATCGCTATAAATATTTATTATTTTTGTTCAATAATTCATACATTTGAAACAACAATATTAATGATTAAGAGATCATATGGACAACTAGTGTTAGATACATGTAGTTCACTTTTATTTATTTTCTCATCTTCAACTACATGTAACTACCTCAAATAATGTAGGGCTAATATCTTTGCCTAAGTTTATTGTCGTAATATGATGAAGGTTGGATATACATTCAAATACATCGGTCTCGATCCATTAGAAGTGAGCAATGAAGATTTTTTGAAAATGACATTTTTTTCTTCCAAAATATTTTTCTGATGGTCTCTAAATTTTAGGTTTTCTTTTTCATGGTATTTCATAATTTCGGAATTATTGATTTCTATTTCACCCTCAAAGTTGGTGTTTTTTAAAACATTCTAGCGTTAAAATTTTAAATTTTATCTAAAGTTTAGTTAAATTTTATCTAAATATATTACATAATTCTTAAAATTATATTAGATATCTTAAGATTTCGCCCCCTTTTTTTAAGGGCAATTAATATTTTATTATTAATAATATTTTAAAGGAGAAGCTGAGGCAATTTTGGAAAAGAATAATTCATGGGAGCCTTAAAAATTAAAAAATAATTAAATAATAATTTTTTATGTGGATGGAGGTGAATCCAAACCTCCCAAAGAAGACTCCGTCCGGCTTATTTCATCCGCTTCATATATAACCATGGAGGCCTTCGATGCCCCCGATTTCATTCTCCCATCCGCCGTTCGGGAGGGAACAGCATGGCCCAACCCCAAACCCTACGATCCTGTTTCCGCGCTTTCGCCTTCGATTCGGGTGAGCTATGGCCGGAAAGCACCGCCGGCGGTTGGGCGACGGCGATCGTCACGCTTCTGCTCATCTCCTGGCAGCTCCTCCGGCTCCTATCCTCCCGGCGGATCCCGAGGGCCTCTGCGCCTCGGGCTTCGTTGGAAGACTCGACGTTGACGGAGAGTTCGGAAGGAGGATCTTCGTCGGGGTTTGCCCTTCGTTTCTAGTTGGTTTTGTCGGTTTGACGTCGATTCTGTGTTCCAAAAGAGGTTTTTTTTTTCCCGCTAGTTATCCAAACTCGGTATGGATTTTGTTGCAGGGTATGTCAGATCATATCCGATAATGATTTGAGAGACTTTATTATTAGCTTGGATGAGAATCTGGAACGGGACGATAGATGGGAACATGTGATTGAAAAAAGCAACGATCTTGTGTCTTACAAAGCCAAGTGTTACAGACCAAAAGTACGCCCAAATGTTTTTTGTTTTGTTTTGATTTGTTTTTGTGTGTCTTCTTTTAAGTAGTTTTTAGATTATTTATCCTGTCGTTATAATTGTGATCATCGAAGAATTTAGTCCTCCTAATTAGATGCTATTGCACATTTGTATCACATTGCAGGCCAACAGTAAGTGGACAAAAGAAAAACAAAAGTTTTTTTTTGTGTTTTTTTAAAGTAGTTTGATGATATTTATCTCGTTGTTATAATTGTGATCATCGACCAAATTAGATACTATTTTGTCACATTATTTAGGAATCAATACAAAATCTGTTAATTTTCTATTACTACTTCCCTTGATGTTCTAGAATCTTAACTTCAAAATTATTTTAACCCTGATTCTCAATCCAAGGACAATAACCATCTTCCCTTCCATTTGCATCCGAATAATGTTTCAGTCCATTATTCTTTCTTTGTGCTTCTTATGTCATCTGTTTTAGTTTTATCTACATAAAACATCACACTACATTTCCATTTTCTTTTTTGTTTGTTCCTGCTTCTAGTGAAATTTTGTATCAGTAGCTAGTAAATTTTAGTTAAGATTTTGTTCAATTTAATGTTGATAGATGATCTTGTATTGCTAGATTTCTTTATTGGGATAATAACTTTAGTTCAATTCTCGTGAAGAAAGAGTTTCCCTTCTAAGTGTACTAGTGAAAAGCTGAGTTAAGTTTTTTAAGGCTGACATGTTTGTATTTTGGCCAACTACTTGATCTGTGCCAGCCACGAGTTTGTTTTATCCTAAGGTTGATGAAAACTGTAGATGATTTCCTGTATTTATTTCTATGCTATTTATCTTATTTTTGCAATAAGTGAACTATCTTTCACTAACTGCTATGTTTTTCAAATCCATTGAAAAAAAATGAACCCGTGACCTCTAGGTCAATCAACTTATTAATTTTCTATGTTTTTCAAAAGAAAAAAAAAATACTATCAATCAACTTATTAATTTTCTTGAATCTATTATTGTATGATATAGAACACAACAGGCATAATATTTTCCTAATTTTAGAGGCAATTTTTCATTCAGAATACTCTTGTAATTTAGACTTAAACTTTTTCATTCTACAATTCTACCATTCGGTATTTCAGTCAATCTTCTTTCTATTATATTTGTCAGAGATTATAGTACTCCTTAAGCCTGAATCCATGATACTCTCCGAAGAAGATTTTTTATCCTTGATTTAGACCTTGGTCTATGAGGTTGTAATGTGCTTTAATCAACAAACAATCTTTGTGAAATTGTAGTAGAATGCACTGTGGGGAAGACAAAGAAGATCTAATTCATAACTTAAGGAAATGCTTCCTTCTGACTTATGTTTCCCATGTTTTGATAGGATGAACCATTGAAATATCATAGTGTTACAACATTTGAGAACTGTACCCCAGAACTTCTTAGAGATTTCTACATGGATAATGAATACAGAAAAGTGTGGGACAAGATTTTAATCCAGCATAAGCAGCTACAGGTTGATGAAGATAGTGGGATGGAGATTGGGTGTTCAATAAAGAAGTTCCCTCTCCTTTCACCAAGAGAATATGTATTAGCTTGGCGAATCTGGGAAGGAAAAGACAAAACCTTCTATTGTCTTATTAAGGTAACCACAGTCAATTTTTTTATCATGCACCTGCCTGAAACTTTCTGAAGTTTATGAGCATTGTATGTCTTTCTTTTTTCCTTTTATTGCAAGTTTTGTTTTTTATATGACAATTTAGAGTAAGAAATACAGCTTGTTACTTTTACGCTGTATTACTGAAGTCTACTTTGAATTATATTTGGATGAAAAAAATGTTAGTCTGATGGGAAAAATATAGGTATTGTGTGTGAGAACTAATATTTGAGACAACAGAACATGCACTCCACATTAAAGCTTCTTTACATACTCTGAGAATTCAATTTATTGTTTGCAATGTTTTTCAAATATGTTGATCAGGCTGATAGCTTCTATTTACAACTTTGTTGGGTGTTAGTTTAATGGGAAAAAAAACTAGATGTATCTGAAAAATGAAACAGTTAAATGACTTGAAAAGAAATGTATTTCACAGTGGTCGCTACACTAGATGTATCTAAAATGAAACAGTTAATGATTTGAAAAGAAATGTACTTTACAATCGTTGCTGCCTAATTCTAATTGATGACTTCAGTATACAGACATGTAATGCTGTTCTATTTATTTGATAATGTTGGTAGCATTAGTAGCCTACCTTGTAATAGATTATCACATATGATAAACATAGGACAGAAATTGAAACAATAGCAGGTCAAAATAAGTAGAGACTAGGAGAAATGCAGCTTCAGCAGTTATACTTTGAGCAACTAATACCACATGCTTATGTTACCATAGTGGCTGCTCTTTGATGCAACTCTAGGCTTTTTTCATTGTTCTGTTTGAACTTCAATGTAGCATAAGTTCATGTATTAAGTTGGACTTCAAAATCTAATATGTCCAACATGACTTATAAGTATGCAATGGCTTTTAACATAGAGGCCTTAAGACTTTGTCCCTGGAGGCTGTGCTCAGTCAATTAAGGGCACTGTCCTCTTTCCTAATAAAAATATAGTAATAGAATATGAGCAACCAAACATTGCAGCTTGTTTTCATGTAAGACTAAAATTCTCTTATTCGTTTTTACAATATATGCCCCAATCTTATTTTCTATAACAATCATCTATTATGATCTTTGTAGGATTGTGAGCATCCTCTAGCTCCACAGCAAAAGAAATATGTACGGGTTCGGTTTTACAAATCGGGTTGGCGTATAAGAAAAGGCAAGTTCACTTGTAGAATTCTTGGTACTGCCTTCTTTTGCATGTCTAATACCATTGTTGCTAACTACTTTCTTGCCTTGTTTTCTAAAAGATTTTTCTCTATGGCAAATGTGTTTGTCCAAGGACTTTATTTGACTTGGTCTTGTCTTTAATCTACACATTAGAAGCCATCTCATTATGTCAATTAAATCCTTTCCGTTCTCAACTAGGGACCATCTTGGCAGGAATGTTTCTTTATTAAGTTTATATGAGATAAAAAGAGCCCCGAAACAGCTTCAGTTATTTCTAACCTGCACTTAGTTCTAAATTATCTGTATCTAGTCAATGGTTTCTTTCTTCAAGATTTCTTTTAATTGCCGAGAAGACTCTACATTTAGTATAAGCAACAGAAGATTGACAGCTAAATTTATTTTCTACATCAAAGAGCTCTTGGCTAACCATGCCATTTGTAATCTCTACTTTAATCAAATACTGATGTAAAACTTTCTGTTGCAGTTCCTGGTAGGGACGCCTGTGAGATAACAGTGGTGCATCAAGAAGATGCTGGCCTCAATGTTGAGATGGCAAAACTGACGTTTGCCAAAGGAATATGGAGCTTTGTGTGTAAGACAAACAGCGCATTGCGTGAATACCCCTCTCATCCCAGTCGTGCAGTATTGGTCCCTACTCTTCTTAGACTTATTAAAAAGGTTAGTATCATTAGCTGCTGTCTTTTTAAATAAAGGATAGGAATCATAAACCATTTAAAATTGCTATATGGCCATCCCAATGGATTTTGAGGAAGCATAGATCCAAGGTTGCACTGCTTCGTTTGCCTCTTTGCTTGTGTTGCTTTTTGGCAATCTCCTGAATTGTCTTCAATGTTTACTCAAGTTTCTTCATGCATGTATAATTTTGCTATTGGCTTTGATTCTGACTCATAGTATTTCCTGTAATATTATTTATACTGCTAAACAGTGTTATGCGATAAATTCATCATCCTCATTTCACATCTTGTATAAATATTTATTATGCCTTCCAAATTACAATCCGACACAGACGAAATTTACCATCTATGTAGTTCCTTCTACTTCCTACATGAAATTTAGCTCTATATATCACATGACTACCTGACTAGGAAGAAGAAGAATAGAATGAAGGTTCATATAATTTAGAAGGTAAACATTTGGGATGATTTTCTTGGAATATGTCATACAACATTACATTGTCAAACATGTTATTCTGTCTTATCGGCTATAATTTAGATAAAGTTGATCTCTCAGGCAACTGTAGCCATGCCTGATTTTGTTTTGTTTTTGTTGCTTCTATCATTTGTGAATTCTTGTCAAAGTGACACACCGATGAACTCATCAAAGAGATTAATTTGATGCATCATGTCCTTCCTCAGGTACCATCAGAGTTGGAGGCTGACATCGAGACTAGTACCCAAGAAATTACAGAGAATTCAGGCAATGACCATGGAAGACAAAGCAAGGTGGATGTTCCAGAGAAGAAACCGATAAGTGCAACGACAAAGTGGATAGCAAATGGGCTTCTGGTTGTCGGCGGCATTCTTTTCCTTTCGCGAGGTCGCACTACTATTGGCACCCAGCTAGCCGCCGCGTGCATGTTGAATAAGTTTATGCATCATGGGGAGTTGGACCAGGTTAACCGTAACAGGTTCAGACCATACAGGCGCAAAGTCAGACATATTGGTTAAGTTTCACTGATCCATCTCCAGCCTTGCCGATCTCAGATTGCTATGGCTCAAGATCACAGTTGTTTCAATCATGTGTTCTTTCCTAACATCATCATCATCATCATCAATATTCGTTTTGCATAGTGTACAGAGAAAGAAAGCAGTTCAGTTAATTTTATTTCCCAGGTCTTCAGTCACCAGTTGTGTTACGATGTACAGAGAAAGAAAGCAGCTTATTTCTTTTCCAGGTCTCCTGAGTCACCAGTTGTGCTCTTTATCTCATCTTCTTGTTTCTTTGACTAATGAGGTTTTTTATTAATCATCAAAATAACTTTTTCATTGTATTTTTTTCGATCCATAATATATTATAGCCGTAGCTGCTACCACAGGTAAGATTTTCTTTAGTCAACATTAATAAATAGTGTGTTGTAATAACGAATTACAATTCAAAGCTATTTAAATATATGTACAAGTGAGATATATATACGTGAGATTTTATTCAATTCTAATTAATATTGATCAATAATATGTTAGGGTAGCCTCGAGTGTTATGCGAGATGGTAAATGATTTTTCATGCAATGAGAGTTTGATTCCTACGTTGAAATCACTCATGATGTTGAGTCAAAAATTTTTATGAGATCAAATATTTATATTATTAAAAGTAATAATATATTATAATAATTATGAATCATAATTATTAAAATAATTAAATTTGAAAATATTTAAGTCTAACAATGAAATGTTAAATATTTAGATTATAAAATATAATAATAATTATGAATTATAACTCTTATAATAATTAAATTTGAAAGTATTTAGGCTTAACAGGGTTTAGATGATCCGCATGGGTTTCTACCTGATTTTCGAAATGAAAAGGCTTATTTTTTTGGGGTGCTTGTCCGTTGATTTGGAAGTTTTTTCAGCATGATAAAAATAATAATAATAATCTCAGTCAATTTCATGGACTCAAATCCTGGGGTGACCATGGAAATGACGCCCCCAATTAGTAGAATTAGTGCTGATTCCAGAGATATTAAAAATTGCCTCTCATCAATGCTGAGTAGTGGCGTCCATGGGAATTTAATAAATTAGAAAAATAATATAATATAAAATATATGATAAAAATTATATATTAACTTTAAATATTTTTATAATAATATTTTTTAAGATTTTTTATTTTAAAAATATTAAATAATAATTTCATTATCAACTGTATCATGTACATCTGTCGCAATATATAATTTTAAATAATTATTTATTATATCATCTCTCAACCAATTAGGGAGTGAGATTTTGATTATTTTCATTGTTGAAAATAATATCTTTACTATTGCAGTTATAATGGGTAATAGCAATACTAATTTTAAAAGTAAATATGCTAAACGATACAATCAATATTTCTTCAATTGAATCATCTTTTTAACAAACTCATTAATTTCTGCAACCTCATAGAATTGACTGTTATTCACATGTCAAAAATAAAGTTCTCAAGTTAATGTTCAAGTTGCATTAACTCTATCAGGGAGAAATTAGATGGATAAAATTGAACAAACTAAAGTAATTTTCTCTTATCATAAGTAGAGAATGAATTCGATGGATTACAATAAGTCATACATAACAACTTTGTGTTCACCTTATTAAAGTGACTATTCAACTCCTGAAGTTGCAAATTTAATATTTCATAAAATATTTTAACACGATAATAGTGAAGATTTATCCTTCCTTTAATATTTCATTGTGATCTCCCATGAAAGACGAACAAGTCTTCCATATGCGAGGTGGCTATCTCATTTTAATGCAAAATAAAGAAATTTCAATTAGTAGCAAATCTCAACTATCATATCTCATGGTTTGTAATTGATATTTGTTTAATTTTACAAGAATCATGACATTTACGATGTCTTGATTTTTTTTTTTTCTTAACAAAGCTTACGACAAATCATTCTCCCAAGATATTCTTCGGTAAGTGCATTTGAAATATGAATTCATATTTTTACATCAATTCCAACAGATTATTTGCTTGCACCCTTAGCTTATATATGATATTTTCTCTTCTCTTTAACAATTAAAAAGACATCAATAACAAAGGGATACAAGCATATCAAATTCAATAGTATATTATAATGTGAACCCCATCCTATACTCCCAGTTCTTTTCAATGTCTTTTCTTGATTTATACCTCACCTAGTATAGATATCACTAGTGCAAATTCCTTCAATAACTTTTTCAAATTGTTTCTCACCAAGTATGTCTCTTTGCTTGCATAATGCTTCAATAATATTGTTCAACTGTGCAACAACATCAAAAAAGTAGAAATCCTCATGTTATTTTAAGCAACAACTACAAATATAAGTTGCAGTTGATGAGCAAAACAATAAACATAATAAATAGACTTGTTCTCCATTATAATTAAGTTTTTTAAGCTATTGAATTCTCCTCTTATATTGCTAGCTCTATCGTATCTTTACCCCCACAAATTAGATATAGCAGGCTGAAGTGATAAGGCAGTAGTGTCGCATACATGCACAATGTCTAGAAAGCATTCAACAATATTTCCCCTTTCATCTATACAAACTGTAAAGCAACTGTCATTTACTCTTTAACAGATACATCAAGAGCTTCATCAACCAATATAGTAAATAATTCATCACCAAGATCTCCAAAAATAAAATTAGTGGTTAAATAGGCAATGGATCTGATAATATCTTGTTGAATTTTAAGCAATGTTAGTTTGAGGTTTGAGGGTACATTGTCCAGTACAACTCTATTGATATTCGTATTGTGGTTAACAAAAAATCTTAACAGTTCAAAAAAATTATCATGATTCAATGAGTTTGTGAATTTATCATGACCATGAAATGGTAATCCTTGACGTACAAAAAATCAATTGATGATGTCAAACGAACACAATAATCGATAATTATCTTACTAGATTGATTGGCCAAACAAGTTTCAATGTGCTATTTTTGATTCATTAAGTCATATGCCGTCATCATATACCTATTGTGAATGTTGCTTTGATTTCTAACATGTTCATCAAGTTTTTCTTTCTTTCTCTAATTTTTAAATCCCTTAAAAGAATCACCACCACTTTAACCACTTTAACCACCATGATCAACTTTCAATAAATAACAATAAAGATAGAAGGTTGTGTCTTTTGTAATGTTATACTCTAGCCAATTAGGATAATTACTGAACCATATAGCTCGAAATCTTCATTTCTCTTTTGGATAAGAACGCCAAAGAAATTCACATGTCTTAAGCTAAAATGGACCTTTTTGCAAATAGTAACATCGAACAATATCCCTTTCATTTACATTATACTCGAGGATGTTTCTTTCTTAATCCAGGATCACTATAATACTCATTCGAGTTAATATCAAGAGGTGGTGGAAGAGACGAAAGAGGAGGAGGTGGTGGAGGAGAGACACCCTATTTGAAGTTGGTGCATCTCGTATTCTTCTTAAAATACCTTAACATTGTTATTTAATCTAATTTATCATTAATATAATATTTTAAAAACATAATCACATAATTTAATGACTATTTTTTCAAAAAAAAAAAAATAGAAACAAATAGCAAATAAAATTTTCTAAAAATCCTAAATTAACTTTATATTTTATTTCACAATTATACATAATAATTTTTAAAAATTATATTTCACAATTATAATACATCAATACTTCACAAAATAGAAATAAAAATTTTATTTTTTTATATTAGCACTGGATCTCAATTAAAAAATTAGAACTTGGCTCTTATAATTTCTAAAGTCATGTAAAAGAGACTGATAATAAATAAATACTAAAATATACTATATTTATGAGATTATCCGATTGACGGCTTAATAAATTTTAATTGACATTTGAATACAATATCCTACATAAAAAAAATAAGACTTCACAATTGATGCTTAAAATATTAATGATATTAATTTCAGAATCAAATAAAAAAAAATGCA
>NC_133881.1:11201140-11206508 GCF_044706935.1 Curcuma longa
AAAATATAATAATAATTATGAATCACAACTCTTATAATAATTAAATTTGAAAGTATTTAGGCTTAACAGGGTTTAGATGATCCGCATGGGTTTCTACCTGATTTTCGAAATGAAAAGGCTTATTTTTTTGGGGTGCTTGTCCGTTGATTTGGAAGTTTTTTCAGCATGATAAAAATAATAATAATAATCTGAGTCAATTTCTATGACTCAAATCCTGGGGCTACCATCTAAATTACGCCCCCAATTAGTAGAATTAGTGCTGATTCCAGAGATATTAAAAATTGCCTCTCATCAATGCTGAGTAGTGGCGTCCATGGGAATTTAATAAATTAGAAAAATAATATAATATAAAATATATGATAAAAATTATATATTAACTTTAAATATTTTTATAATAATATTTTTTAAGATTTTTTATTTTAAAAATATTAAATAATAATTTCATTATCAACTGTATCATGTACATCTGTCGCAATATATAATTTTAAATAATTATTTATTATATCATCTCTCAACCAATTAGGGAGTGAGATTTTGATTATTTTCATTGTTGAAAATAATATCTTTACTATTGCAGTTATAATGGGTAATAGCAATACTAATTTTAAAAGTAAATATGCTAAACGATACAATCAATATTTCTTCAATTGAATCATCTTTTTAACAAACTCATTAATTTCTGCAACCTCATAGAATTGACTGTTATTCACATGTCAAAAATAAAGTTCTCAAGTTAATGTTCAAGTTGCATTAACTCTATCAGGGAGAAATTAGATGGATAAAATTGAACAAACTAAAGTAATTTTCTCTTATCATAAGTAGAGAATGAATTCGATGGATTACAATAAGTCATACATAACAACTTTGTGTTCACCTTATTAAAGTGACTATTCAACTCCTGAAGTTGCAAATTTAATATTTCATAAAATATTTTAACACGATAATAGTGAAGATTTATCCTTCCTTTAATATTTCATTGTGATCTCCCATGAAAGACGAACAAGTCTTCCATATGCGAGGTGGCTATCTCATTTTAATGCAAAATAAAGAAATTTCAATTAGTAGCAAATCTCAACTATCATATCTCATGGTTTGTAATTGATATTTGTTTAATTTTACAAGAATCATGACATTTACGATGTCTTGATTTTTTTTTCTTAACAAAGCTTACGACAAATCATTCTCCCAAGATATTCTTCGTTAAGTGCATTTGAAATATGAATTCATATTTTTACATCAATTCCAACAGATTATTTGCTTGCACCCTTAGCTTATATATGATATTTTCTCTTCTCTTTAACAATTAAAAAGACATCAATAACAAAGGGATACAAGCATATCAAATTCAATAGTATATTATAATGTGAACCCCATCCTATACTCCCAGTTCTTTTCAATGTCTTTTCTTGATTTATACCTCACCTAGTATAGATATCACTAGTGCAAATTCCTTCAATAACTTTTTCAAATTGTTTCTCACCAAGTATGTCTCTTTGCTTGCATAATGCTTCAATAATATTGTTCAACTGTGCAACAACATCAAAAAAGTAGAAATCCTCATGTTATTTTAAGCAACAACTACAAATATAAGTTGCAGTTGATGAGCAAAACAATAAACATAATAAATAGACTTGTTCTCCATTATAATTAAGTTTTTTAAGCTATTGAATTCTCCTCTTATATTGCTAGCTCCATCGTATCTTTACCCCCACAAATTAGATATAGCAGGCTGAAGTGATAAGGCAGTAGTGTCGCATACATGCACAATGTCTAGAAAGCATTCAACAATATTTCCCCTTTCATCTATACAAACTGTAAAGCAACTGTCATTTACTCTTTAACAGATACATCAAGAGCTTCATCAACCAATATAGTAAATAATTCATCACCAAGATCTCCAAAAATAAAATTAGTGGTTAAATAGGCAATGGATCTGATAATATCTTGTTGAATTTTAAGCAATGTTAGTTTGAGGTTTGAGGGTACATTGTCCAGTACAACTCTATTGATATTCGTATTGTGGTTAACAAAAAATCTTAACAGTTCAAAAAAATTATCATGATTCAGTGAGTTTGTGAATTTATCATGACCATGAAATGGTAATCCTTGACGTACAAAAAATCAATTGATGATGTCAAACGAACACAATAATCGATAATTATCTTACTAGATTGATTGGCCAAACAAGTTTCAATGTGCTATTTTTGATTCATTAAGTCATATGCCGTCATCATATACCTATTGTGAATGTTGCTTTGATTTCTAACATGTTCATCAAGTTTTTCTGTCTTTCTCTAATTTTTAAATCCCTTAAAAGAATCACCACCACTTTAACCACTTTAACCACCATGATCAACTTTCAATAAATAACAATAAAGATAGAAGGTTGTGTCTTTTGTAATGTTATACTCTAGCCAATTAGGATAATTACTGAACCATATAGCTCGAAATCTTCATTTCTCTTTTGGATAAGAACGCCAAAGAAATTCACATGTCTTAAGCTAAAATGGACCTTTTTGCAAATAGTAACATCGAACAATATCCCTTTCATTTACATTATACTCGAGGATGTTTCTTTCTTAATCCAGGATCACTATAATACTCATTCGAGTTAATATCAAGAGGTGGTGGAAGAGACGAAAGAGGAGGAGGTGGTGGAGGGAGAGACACCCTATTTGAAGTTGGTGCATCTCGTATCTTCTTAAAATACCTTAACATTGTTATTTAATCTAATTTATCATTAATATAATATTTTAAAAACATAATCACATAATTTAATGACTATTTTTTCAAAAAAAAAATAGAAACAAATAGCAAATAAAATTTTCTAAAAATCCTAAATTAATTTTATATTTTATTTCACAATTATACATAATAATTTTTAAAAATTATATTTCACAATTATAATACATCAATACTTCACAAAATAGAAATAAAAATTTTATTTTTTTATATTAGCACTGGATCTCAATTAAAAAATTAGAACTTGGCTCTTATAATTTCTAAAGTCATGTAAAAGAGACTGATAATAAATAAATACTAAAATATACTATATTTATGAGATTATCCGATTGACGGCTTAATAAATTTTAATTGACATTTGAATACAATATCCTACATAAAAAAAATAAGACTTCACAATTGATGCTTAAAATATTAATGATATTAATTTCAGAATCAAATAAAAAAAAAATGCAACAACGTAACATAACTTTAGATCTCCATCAAAAAACATCAATTTGTTAAACTCTACAAATAAACAAAGCAAAAGATAGTGCAATAGCGCAAACCACAAATATAGAAAAGAAAGAAAAATAAAAAGAGAGGAAGTAAAAATATCACCTCGAACTGGAGTTTGGATAAGAGATCTAGATCAGAAACTATCGGTGTCAGACTGGTGGAATTCGAGCTTGAAGATCAAGGTTTATTGAATTATATATCATCGTCCATCGATCTTTCAGGAGAGTTTTTGCAATTCAGAAGCAACGACGATGAGTCCGTGATAGGAATAGAATTTTTTTTACCATTTTACGAGTAAAGGAAAGAACTGAATTTTTTTTTTGAGATAATATATATAATTTTTAATCATCAATTATAATATTATATATAATTTTAAAAAATATATATGAGGAACAGTGGCTTCCCACCCACACATGGGGGCGCCCTTGATGTTGAGGACTGACGGCCAGTTGATTCATATTTTTTTTTTTAAAGGAAAAGAAAATTATGATTTTGTTAGGGTAATAGCGAACAATTTTCTCTCCCAAAGGGCTGATAATCGAACCCAATATATTGGGGAAAACTCTAATGTTATGATCTTAGATAAATTAGCACCGCAAGAAATTTCAGAAATAGCGACGGATTTTTATTCCATCGCTAATATTAGCGATGAATATAATAATTCTGTTGCTAACGGTTAATTTAGCGACAAGTATTTCTTTCCGTCTCTACACTGTCGCTAAAACCTCGAAATAATGACAGATATAGCGATGGAAATATCATCCGACGCTATTTTAACGATGAAAATAATAATTTCGTCACAAAATAAGGGACGGAATTACAGAAATTACGACTTGAGCGACGGAATTTTATAATCCGTCGCTAATTTTTGAGTCAGCCGAACCCTATTTCAACCGCGGTGTTGCGATGATTAGCGACGAAAATTTAAATTTCGTCGCTAATATCATAATTTTTAGGATTTCCAAGCTTTTTCTTCTCCTCCTACGCGACTCTTTCCCTCTCTCGGTGAACTGCTCGCGCGCTGCCTGCTCTCTTCCCGGCGACGCCTCCTCCATTTAAATTCCATTGCTAAAGTGACATATGCGACTGAAAAAATAGTGACAAAATAATTTCGTCGCTATTCGATCGTTAACTCATTATAGCGACGGAATAGTAATGAAATATTTCATTACTAAATGCTGTTATTTTTGTAGTGTATACATCAATTGAGCTTACCACAATAACAACAAAAATTATTCCACTCAGTGGCTATGCATCATTAGACTTATCCCATATCATTCATTATTAATAAATATATATATATATATATATATATATTTCTTATTTAATATACATATTTATTATAATTCTACATCATTTAATAAGATTATCTAAATACTTATTCATACCATATTAAACATGCATCTTTCATAATTATTCCTCAATAAGCATAATCCTGAATTTCTCTTTAATATTTTTACTTCTTATTTTATTTATTCTCATATGTCAATATATCTATTTTAATATTCTCATCTTTACGACTCTCATTTTTTGCTCGTGTATTTGAATCATATCCTAATATTGAGCTTCATATAACATAATAAATATAGCCATCATTTTGTAAAAAAATTTTAAATTTTAAAAGTATTTTACAATTAACAAAGCACCTAATGCTCTCTTCCATTTCAACTATTGTGTCTATATTTTATTTAAAATATCTCTTTCAACATCTCCATTTTTTAAAAAAAATCTTAAATACTTAAACATCTCTGTTATAAATAATTAAGCAATGATAGACTACATAAAAATGCAGCATGAACACACAAGGTCTGGAGATCCACTTCCAGACCTTGTGTGTGTCATGTTGAATTTCATACTATATTTTTATACAGTCTATTATTTTTCTAAATAAGTCCGACACTGTTATATAGTTAGGGTCGTAAGGGTGGAGCCGGAGCCGGGTTGCTGGATGCGAGAGGACTTGTAACCTTCCATTAGTAGTCCATCAAGAAAGCAAGAGGTCCAGTGAGCAACGATGGGGCAAGGAACAGAGGAGAAACTCAGGCCTGAGCCGAAGGTGAAGATCCAGGTCGCGCTCTTGCTGCTGCAGCTACTACAACTACGTGGTTTTCTCTTTCTGATTATAAAT